>NC_138550.1:127515517-127698017 GCF_964273705.1 Natrix helvetica | reverse complement strand
GAGTCACATGTATTCCTGAAGGAAGGCATATATATTTTTGTCTTGTGCACAGAAAGGAAAGTGGGAGGAAATATTTATTTCCTACACGTTGACCCGCCTTCTTTCACATCTACTAAAGTTTTACAAGAGTTATATGTGGGTTTTTGCTTATTTGTTTGCTAGAATTATATGATTAGGTCAGAACAACCACTGACAATGCTGTCCTGGGTGCAAGGTTTATTGAATTCCAAACCTCTGGAGGGCATTACTTTGGGACATCTGACTTAATGCTTAATAAGTACAGTGCTATAGAAATGTCACAGTACTACAGAAATGAGCATATCATTCCTGTCTCTCTTCTGTTATGTCTGTACTTAAAATCCAGCAATGAGTGAAAAATTTATCAAAAGTTTGATAGTCTTTAAAACAAAACTCCTTAACTTTTAAACCAGGTATTGCTAGGCAAATCTGACTCATTTCTGCCTGATGAGCATATTGAGTGATAAAGTTTAGATAGTAAAGCAATTACCATACATGCCATGCTGAGCATATAAAATGTGTGTATTTCTGTTTCTTTCTGAGATGATGATTTCATGAATGATATTTGGCTATCCATGTTTCCTCTCTAGCTCATAGCTCATTATGCTGGGCTTGCTGGATTTACTATAAAGGTTCTGTTCACACCCTGTGGGTTGGGTTAAGAATTAGGATTTATGCATTTACTTCTGCTCTGCTTCATTGTTTATACAGCTTTGGTTTAGTTTTGACCCCCCCTTTTTTTCTTTCTCTTTTTTTGCCTTTGAGGCTCTTCTACAGTGTCAGCTGCTGACTGATAGTAGGAGAACGGCCTCATGGTGTGAATGAAAGGGACCTAGCGGTTGGTAAACAGAGATAAGGAATAAATAGAGCACAGGCAAAAGGAGATAGTTCTGTAAGTGCCCAGATTGCCGCCAGTCTGTTCAAGTGAGATGCAGTGCCTGTCCTTTTCCCAGATTAAATTAGTGAGTGAAATCTCCAGTGACCTCCTCCCCTTATCCCCATACTCTTTAGCCAAGCTGAACAGCCTCTGCTGTAAAGTATTCATTTTATCTAGGGACAAGTTGGACAATAGAACTCTCCCTGATACTTATGGACAGCTGTCGTCATTCAGTGGGGTTTTGAGCATGTCATTCTTCATAGGAGTTAAAAGGGTTTATGGCTTGTAACTGAAGAGAGAGCAGAGATTCATGAATGCCAGCTCTGAGGGTGCATGGAATGAGGGAGTGAGGAAAGCACACCTTTGCCCACCTGTATGGGGTTAAAAAAAGATTCATCTTATTTTGTTTCATTTGTTTAAAAGGATTTCAGGTTAAAAATCTAATTACCCTGAAGCATGATCTGTATGCAGAAATTAACATTCACAAATGTTCAGGATCTAGGTGACAAAGTTGTGACAATTATTAAAGGTCACCAGTGCAAAGCTTTCCTACTGTCCCATTCCATTCTGCCCCGTTGTCTATGTTTAAATCTCATGCCTCTTCCCTTCAACAAGCTCCCAAGAAACATTAAAGCTTCATGAGATATCTCTGTAGTCTTTTTTTTAGTGATTTACTGCAAATATATTCAGCATCTGACTGATTAAATAGACCTTCGGCAACCTTGAGGGTCAGCGTGTGGAGTATGTACATAGAAAATGCATCAGCCCATTGTACCCTGGCAGCTAATGAGATTGGTCGTTAAGTAAATGACACAAAGCCTACAAAAAAAGCTTAGCAGCTCACTAGAGTATCACAGAGTGTCCCTGCACACCACACAACGACACAAACACTGGACTAACCTAGCCCACCCCTGCGTTATTCTACATCACTGCTTCCCTGATGTCAGCGCAAGAGACAGAACAAAGGCTAAAAGGCACACGGTAAGTCAGTCTGACAATTATGCCCTGGGGAGAAAGTAGAGCAAATTTTAGCCTAAGCATAGGCTTGGAAGTCCATTTCTGGACAAGTAGGTCATAATGCAAGGAAAGCTTTTGTGCCACTCCAGTATAGGGGATTTTTAAAAAGACATGGTGATTTTTCCTCTCTTTGTCATCTTCACAAAAGTTTTGAATTTCTAAAGTAAAGTGGAAAGACGGGATGCTCAGTGAACTTAATGTTGTGGGGGACTTAAGAGGTGGTAGTGGGGAGAAATGCATTCTTTTGTCATTTCTGAATCTAATAAATGCTACCTCTGCTGTTTCTTCATCCTATATGGTCAACTTTGCAGGAACCTACTCTTTTCTAGTTCTTTGCAGAACTGAAAGTGCTTGAAGCTATGGAACAATCATAACTGTGGGTTAATTTCACATTTCCATCAACTTGCCAAGTGCTTAAAAAATGGCGTTGGAAATGATGTTTTTATAAAATAATATTTCAGATAGAAGCCATAGCATTACATCAAAGTCAAAGTCTATATGCTTTAGTTAAAAAATAAAAGAATAATGTAAGGTACTTTTGATTACAGTCATAAAATCTATAAAAGTGTAAAAATGGTAGCTAATCAAACTTGTATGGTTTTGTTATTGAAGTAGCAATCACTGAGTTTAGGAGAGCAAAGGATTTTTCTGTTTATCTATATATTATTTTGTTGTTGTTCTTATTCTGGGGGGGAAATGGCAACAGGAAGTTGTAGGAAAGTCTTGTTACCTGAAGCACTTTCTTCTGCTCTTATCTTCAAAACCAAAGTAATAGATGAAAAGTGAACATCAATTACAAATGTGTAAGATATGCATTTGAATGTTCCTGTTGATAAAAAAAATAATAGTTATGATATTATTTGCCTTTGACTAATAGTTAAATTTTCAAATGCAGTGTTTTTTCATTACCATGCTGGTACAGTCACTTTTTTATTTATCTATTGTATTTTGGAAAGCAAGCATTCTGAGGTAATTTACAAACCTCTGTAAGTTATATTTTTATTCAAGTATTTATAAGAGGCTTATTGAAAGTTTTCTACCTAGCTGAACATATTTATTTGAAAGCAAACATCACAAATTTGCTATATCAAATTTGAAGAGAAAAGAGGCTTATTATTGTAACATAAAACTGCAAATCAAATCATACTGCAATCAGTGAAAATATTAACGTGGGTAGAAGACCACAAACACAGAATTAATATTATTAGAGAGTACCTTCATTATAAAGCAGATGCTGAAAATTCAGATCCCCTTTATGAATGCTTAAAAGTTAAATTGTGAGTAGAATGAATAGCAATATGTGCATGTTGTGTACCAGGTTATTCATCTACAACTGTTCTTTACACCTTCAATTTCTTCTGCTAGGAAAGCTGAATTAGAAGTGTGTCAAGTTCAAGTTAGTAATTACAATTGTACCATATGTTCCTGAGTGTTTGTAACCCAGTAACACATATGTTTATTTAATTCTACAAAACTGTTAACTGCTACAAAAGTAACATAAAATATAGTGAAAAAAGTAATGCTGCATTCAAGTAAGTCTATCTACAGATTGCATTACATTTCTCAAGAAAGCATGTTATTTCTAATTTATGTTTTTACAGTTCATTTTTCTTCAGTAAGTTAAAATCTTGCCTATGATTGTAATTGCTCATAGAAAAGATTCAGAGTAGTACCAAGTGATTGTTTAGACAATTTGGAGAATTGTAATAGAAAACATGTATTTGTTAAGTCTACAAACCTATAAAATGACCACATGCCAGGTTCAAGATCTAACTGAATATTTTGCAATGTATTCATAAAAAACAATGGCTACACAATTTTTCTGGGCATTATATCTCTCTCTATAGCCACCAGACTATTGGAGAACTTTTCAAATATCTAATATATTTGCTTAATTCCTCCCATGTTTTTCATAAGTAGATCTATAATTCAAAAATATCATTAGAAGTAGACTCTGCAACCTTCAAAAAGTTTATCATTTTATAATGAAACATGGCATGGTGCAGAATGAAGTTGCTTCTTGACTTTTTAAGCATTTTAACCAATGGTTTCAATTTACAGGCTTGTTCCTATTGTTTATAGATATGGAAACTTGCTTTTTTCCAAGTTCAGAAGATGGCATGTATTCTTTTTAAATATGTATAGAATAATCTCTTCCAGGCAGTTATAGAAAATAATATCCCAGGTTGCACTATTATCTCTATGCACTGTTGCATTATCTCTATAACAACATAAACGCAGCAGTGGTTGAAATCTAAGTATCTTGATAGAATCACTCAAACTTTGCAAGTCAAGTCATGTATTAACTATAGAATGTTAATTGCATAGTAACTTTTAAAAAAATGTTTTAATTAGAAAATCTTAGTCTGCTTACAAAATATAAAGTTAGGTTCCATTTGTCACTCAAATGAAAAATAAAATAATTCCAAGGGAGAGAACAGGTAATGAAAAAGTCTTAGAGGTACATCAGGAAGAAAGGAGTCAAGATAGATTGAGTTTTTAAGGTTTGTTCCTACTATGTTTGCTTGTGTGTGGGGGAGGGGGGCTCATAAATTTTGGCTTATGTGAAAATCCTGTCAAAAGTTAACTTTTTGCTAGTCTGACTTTTGTCTCACTCACTCGCTCACTCACTCACTTATACAAGAAACCAACAATATCTTGACAGAAAACTTTATAGCAAAAACAAGATATCCAAGGACACTGAGCTTCACGGAATATTCTGAGTGCTTAAGTTTGCTGTTGTAAGCAAACTAATTGAAATGATGTATCTAAGCATTCCTTTATATTCTTTTTCCCTCAAATCATAACTGCATTTGTCAAAGCTATTTTTATTTGACGTGAGATTGGGATCTGGGCTATTCTATCACAGAATCTTTCTTAAAGTAATTTTATGTTCTTTTAAGTTATTGAAATATTTTATCCTGAAAACTTCTTAGAATTATTGTCAATATTCAGTTTTCAAAGGAACATATTTACCCATATCATATCTGATATAGAAGGATGACATTCACTCTATTTCTATTGAAACATCATTATTTAGTTGTACATGAAGCATTTGAATTGCAAAATGAAATGTTAATATTTCCAAATGCAATATTAGTTTCAACCTTGTAAAGGTTGTAAAGATTTATATAGTATCAAAAACTGGTTTTGTTTATTCTCAAAGAAAAAAAACAGTAACGATCAAAAAATTCTTAGCCCTATCAATATCAGATGTATGATACTGAATAATACAGTGCTCAAAAACTGCTTCTGTACCCAGTAAGTGATATTTACAATGTCCAAATGCAATCAAACATTAAATAGGACTTATCTCCAAAGGAGACTATGTTTTCATCATGCTGAACCAAATTGTTCTTCAATGACATTTTCTTGTCCCTTAATTATAGTATGAAGATATAAATCCATTTGCAAACAAAATTGCTCTTTTTCTATTTTGTGCTCGTAAAAACAGCCCAGCAATTTAAACTTAATGTGCTCCTTTACATTTGTCTCATGCAGCCTGATCCTAAATATATTTGTTTGAAAGTAAGCCTACTGGATTTCACTATTTACTCTCAAGCTGTGCATATGGATGGTATAAAAATGCACTACTCATTAGTTCAGATTTGGACAGCCACTTTATAATTCTGCCCGCCAATTTATTGTGCTATATCTAAGTTTTATATTATCAATTAAACCTTATATACATCCAATTGTAGGTATGCAATGAATGTGCTTTTTTAAAAAAGAGAGAGTAGCACTTATTATTTTTATATGCAGACCTGAAAAGCATTTAAAATTCAGTAGAAGTAACAAGATACTTTTGAATCCAAAGTCTATTGGATGAAATTCCCAAACAATTTTTTTGTTTGGGAATCCTTTTTTCAATAAGGATCGGTTATGTTTATCAGCTTTTGTCAAAGGATCATGACTTTTCCATAAATGATATTTAGAAGCAAAGATAACAGGGTAGTATATTGAGTGAAAGCAAAATAATTATTCGGCCAAAGATCACTCATGCTATAGAAAGAAAATATATAATGTTTAACTTAACAAGTTGCTTGAGCAGAACTTGTTGGGTTCTGTATGTGAGCTGTCACTCTTAACAAAAAGGGTTAAAGAAAATGCATTCTGTTGCATCTGCTTATTAAATCCCTTACTTTAGTAGAAATTCAAATTTTGTAAGATTATTTGTTTTATTGATGCATATAATTATAATCACAAGCCATCTGCTGATTTGGCAGGCATGGTTAAAATCTCTAACTCTCATAACCTTTCAAGTACAGTGCCTTTGGGACTCTATTTCACTTTTATATTTTGGAAAACACATATGAACAAACAAGAGAGGTCATCTGCCAAGTCAGACCTGTTAAAAAGCATCCCTGCGTATTAGCAAACCTGGACTTAAGTGTAAGGAATTTCCTGGGCATTGTGTGCATATGTTTCAATTCCATCTTCAGGAACAGATTATTCTCCAATGCATTTGGGGAATTTGATTTTTTCTGGGGATTAAACTCTTTCCTGTTACACTTGAGACCTGATTTCTTTTCTCAACCAAAGGGAGGAACAGTGTTCAGTTTGGTTGTCACAGGTGAATGAAGCTCTTTTGACCTTAATCACATTTGAAGTACAAATGTTTAAAAAACGGGTAGAAAAGAGGGTAAAACACAAAGCCACTTATCAAGATCTGGACTCAGATCATCCCATTGGTTTATGAATTAGTCTCCATGAGTCAGTGGGGCTTCAGCCACCATTGGCAACCTGAGTGATGATGATGATGATAACAACAACAACAACAACAACAACAATAATAATAATAATAATTGACAAGATGAGGCATGGTTTGTAACAGTGATATTTGAACATTGGAAAGCAGCATATAATTTTTTATTTATAGTTCAGGAACTTCTTTGGGGGCCTTAACAGAACTTTTTCATGTCTAGTAAGAGAGCAGAAGTATTTTGCATCAATAGTTGCCATGACAAATCTGGACCCCTAAATTTTAAGAAGTAGAATGGCACTACGCAAAGCATAATATCTTTATTGTAACTGATGTCATTAAAACAACCACAACCTTTGAGGCCTGTTCATATCTTCCTGGCCCGTATTTTTACAGTGCCATACACTGTGACTTCTGACAAGGGAAAGTTTACGGATGACACTGCATGAATTATGTTGAAACAATTTTACATGTGAATAATCTGGAATATAGAATAAAACTGAGCAGGTGGGTGGAAAAATTGGTAACACCAAATGCTATAGATGTAAAACCTGGAATACCTAGTAAGTATTAAGGAAATGCCCCAAATAAATTGTGGTGAAGTTACTTAGTTATATTTTTAATTGCATTCTCAGCTGTCAGCTTGCGTCTTCTTTAATAGAACCCCAAACACTCCATGCAGTATGCATATTGCTTTGCACCTTTGGGGAAGTTTGATTCTCACACCACCCAGCCCTTTATCGGAAAACAGGAGGTGAATGCACATGTTGGAAAGTGTCTGCACAGCTGAAACTAGGCAAACCAGCTGACTGTGTCTCTGGTTTATTTTGCAACCAATTAAGTAGGACATCTGTTGAAACTCAAGAAATCAAGACTCCCTTCCCCCTTTTCATGGAGTTATTTGAATGGCTTGTCTTTCACATGGAAATCACAAAGCATCATTTTCAGAAATCCAAAAGATGAGGCGCAGAGTCAATGGAAAGACTTTTAAAAGGCTGGATTTCTACCACAGGTTTCTTTGCAGGTGGAGTACACACCCCAGTTTACAGCAAGAGAATGGCCATCCATTGGAAGACATATTGCTTGACTTGTATAGATTCATATCTACTAATACCATTACCAACAGTCATGTTTAGCCTACTCTCTGTTGTGAGATGAATTTATAACACGGTTTTGCATCCCCAAACTTCTGTTTGGGGACTTGGGAAAAAAGATTTTCATCAGATAGGTAGGTAGGAGATTGACGCTATGTTGTAGAAGAAATGTTGCTCCTTATCATTGCATGCATATAATGCATGTCAAGCTTCAGCCAAATCCAGAGCTCTATAAATAAAAGTTACGCTATGCCATGCCATGCCATGTTATTCTATGCTGTGTTGTGCTGAAATTTTCTTCTGCCTTTTTTTTACGATCTTCACTAATTTTTATGGGGCAACTAGCTTTTAATTATTTCTCCCTTTTTTGATAAAGAAGAAGACAACCTAGGTTTGTGTTATCCTGGAGTGTGTGTGAGATCCTGGCAGTTACTCCGAGATTGCCAAAGGATAAGTAATTATTCTTTCTTTCACTGTATCTTCTCTCTTGCATTTCTTTGTGCATCTCTGTGGCTCAAATGTGACCCAGCCTTTTGCTGCGGGTCCTCTTTCTAGAGCAGCAGCATCCTAAAGTAAAGCTACAATCGAGCTGGTTTTAGAAGAACTTTGAAATGGAAGATATGTTAGCTGCCTACATTGGGTTGCACCGAAAATGATTCACATTTCAGATTGTAAATAAAGGCTCAAACAGTAACAGGTGCCTCCTTCTCACCCGCCACACCAAAGAAGTTCCAAAGAAAACATAAGGCAGCTCCTTCCACAAATTTTTTTCTAGATGGAAAGGAGATCGGCCAGCATGGCTGGGCTGCAAAGAGTAGAGAAATGGGTGAGATTACAGTGGCAGCATTTTTTTTTTTGCCAAATCCCCAAAAACCAGGCTGCAAAATACCATAAAAAGAAATGCCTGAGAGGAAAGTATAAAAATAACAGTCTCTTTTCTGTAGGAAGAAAACTCTGGAAATTTTCAGATGGCTAGCCTAGTATTAAACTGCAGCTTATTCCTTCTTAGTACATTATCACACTTCTAAAGAATGAAGTTGGTTTGTTCAAAGATATCCTGGAAATTCCATAGCTGAAATAGATTTTTGCCCCAGTTAAATCAAAATAATTTCATTGGCTACTTCTGGATCTCTCTATCACTTTTTAAGTTTAAGATGAATGTCTTCTATGTTTTCTATGTCTCAGGCTACATTTTACAGATTGGTACAAAACAAAATAACACTGACAAGCTATTGAAATGAATAATACGTAACACATTTATAACTAGAATTATACGCTATAATTAATTCAGAGCTTTGAAGAGGCATATGGAGCAATCGCTTTCCACTTTTCCAAAATAGTACTACTTTATTATTAAACATTGTTCTAACTGTCCTGGGCATTCTGGGCTTTTATCCAGCTAACATATAAAGCAGCAGGATTTTTTTTTTCAAATTTCAATTTTTTACTTATAAATCTGCAGATAATGAAGATAACACCTTAAAAAGTTGACCTATAACTATATTTGATTTGATTGTTGTTCGTTGATTATTGCATTTTTTCATTCTCAATTTTTTTCCCTTTAGCTAAGACTTTTCTTTTTTGTAGCTTTATCAGAATTACCCTTTTTCCTTTCAGGTCAGTTGGGGTATATTTTCTGCAGTTTACTCTTTCTGTATAGAAATATTAAAAAGTACAATTTATAAATAATTTTTTTTCATTTTATTGACAGAAATGCCTTACTTCTAGTATGGGGGTGTCAAACTCACAACCCATGGGCTGGATGCATCACACACTGGCCATGCCTACTCCTGGTTTACGAAGGGGGAAAAAGTTGTGATACGTCAAGTGATGACAATGTGTCATCGCGAGTTTGACACCCCTGTTCTATTTTATTAATAATCAAAATTGAAGTCCCAGTAGAAGCTAAAAGGTTCAGTTTGGTGCAGTGGTTTAAGGCATGAGGTTAGAAACTGAGACTGTGAATTCTAATCCTCAAGTGACTAAGCATATCCCTCTCTTCCATCTCTAGGAAGAACGCAGTGGCAATCCACTTCTGAGAATCCTACCAATAAAACCCTCCTGGGACTTCACCAGGCAGTCATCAGAATTCAGCATTAACTCAAAGATACATGCACATGTGCACACACACAAGCTGGGTATGTCTAGTTTAATGAAAAGAAGGACTAGGAGAGACACGATAGCAGTGTTCCAATATCTCAGGGGTTGCCACAAAGAAGAGGGAGTCAAACTATTCTCCAAGGCACCTGAGGGTAGAACAAGAAGCAATGGGTGGAAACTAATCAAGGAGAGAAGCAACTCAGAATGAGGAGAAATTTCCTGACAGTTAGAACAATTAATCAGTGGAACAGCTTGCCTCCAGAAGTTGTGAATGCCCCAACACTGGAAGTCTTTAAGAAGATGCTGGATAGCCATTTGTCTGAAACAGTATAGGGTTTCCTGCCTAGGCAGGGGGTTGGACTAGAAGACCTCCAAGGTCCCTTCCAACTCTGCTATTGTATTGTATTATAAGCTAAATATTTTTTTAAAGGTTTAAAGGTTTCCCCTGTCCAGTGATGGCTGACTCAAGGGGGCAGTGCTCATCTCTGATTCTCAGCCTGCACTGGCTGAGAAACATTTCCATCATCATGTGGCCAGCATGAAAATATGGAATTCAATAACCTTTCCCGACAAAGTGGTACATATTTATCTACTTGCATTTGCATGCTTTCAAACTACTAGGTTAACAGGAGATGGGACAACGAAGGAGTACATCCCATCACAGGGGACTCTGTTCTCGACCTGGGCTGTTGGTTTTCCAGCTGACAAGCTCACCATCTTAACCATGGAGCCATTCCACTCCACTCAAGACATAGGCTCTGCAAATATTCATACATGACTTTTTTCACTAATGTTCCACTCCATGCTCCTGTTACTTTACAGAGTTAAATGTATTGTTTCACTTTATTTGAACTATAAATAACCAAAAACCTGGATTTGAATATTGAAATATTATTCAAATGATTACTTAAGTAAGGACTTCATAGTCCATAATGTTAATTTGGAATGGATTAATATGAACATAATTTTGAGATTATGGAATAGATTGTTCTACATATGTACACAACATATGACACAACATATGACACAACATATGACACAACATATGACACAACATATGACACAACATATGACACAACATATGACACAGCATATAATAATAATAATAATAATAAATTTGGATTTATTAGCCGCTCCCTTTCCAAGTAGGACTCGGGGCGGCGTACAATGGAGCATAAAACATAAAAAATATATAACAACACCAAACGTACATACATACACAACATACCTACATACATACACGGAGGAGGAAACAAATTACATCAATAGACAGTTAAAAATCAACTTTAAAATACCCCAATTGTAAAAACCCAATAAAAATTAATATTTAAGGACAATTTAAAACAGTTTGGAGGAATGGGAAAATTACGATTGCGATTGAGCCAGGCCGGATAATTGAAAGAGGTGGGTCTTCAGCTGTACACGGAAGGAGCGGAGATCGGAAGTAATCCTGATGTCACGGGGGAGGTCATTCCACAGGGCTGGGCCCATCACAGAGAAGGCTCTGCTCCTGGGTGTCGCCCCCCGACACTGTTTGGCGGACGGCACCCGGAGAAGTCCCTCTCTGTGTGCGCGAATTGGTCGTAGGGATGTGTGGGGCAGGATGCGATCCTGCATATAACTAGGCCCTGTGCCATGGAGCGCTTTAAAGATCATAATCAAAACCTTGAAACGCACTCGGTAGACCACAGGCAGCCAGTGCAGCTCGCGCAGGAGAGGTGTTACAGGGGAGTATCTAGTCCTCCCCATAATCACCCGCGCGGCCGCGTTCTGGACCAACTGTAGTCTCCGAGTGCATCTCAAGGGAAGCCCCATGTAGAGAGCATTGCAGTAATCCAGGCGAGACGTCACTAGCGCATGGGTGACTGTGCGTAGGGCATCCCGGTCCAATAAGGGGCGCAATTGGCGCATCAGGCGAACCTGATGGAACGCCCCCCTTGCCACGGCTGTTACATGGTTGTCCATGGACAGCCGGGCATCCAGGAGGACGCCCAAATTGCGCACCTGTTCCATGGGGGCTAGTTGGACGCCCCCGATGGCCAGAGATGGAAGCACCTGGTTGAACCGGGAGGCCGGAAGCCACAGCCACTCCGTCTTGGAAGGGTTGAGTTTTAGTCGGTTGCCATCCATCCATATGACCACGATGGGGACCAGAATTTCTTTGCTAAGCAATACAGTTGATGTGAGTCCCACCTGATTTTATGACTCTTTCTCCCTGATTGTTAAGTTGTATCACTACAGTTGTTAAGTGAATAATATAGTCTTTAATTTAATCCAGTTTCCTGAAATGACTTTGCTTATCAGATACCAGTTGGGAAGGTTGCAGATGGCCATCCCATGACCTGAGATGCTACAGCTGTCTTAAAGACAGCAGGTTACCAAGCATCCAAATTTTGATTGCCTGACCAAGGGAATGCTGCAACAGTAAGAAGTGTGAAGATCAGACATAAATCACCTCTTTTCAGTGCCATTATAATTTTGGAAAGTCACTAAATGATTGGTTGCAAGGCAAAGACTACCTGTACTCAGTTATGCTGGGCAAACTCTATTTGGAATCCTGACCTCCAGTTTGGTACCTCAGTTCAAAAAGGAGAAAGTTCAGAGAATGGCTATTTAGATTGGGAGTAATATAGAAACTATGCACTATGAGTAGAGACAATTAATGATGATATGATAATAATTTCTGAAACTGGATTTTTGTTATAGAGAAGAATGTGTTTTCTGTTGTCTGAGAGGTATCAACCAGGTTACAACTACAAAAAAGCAGGTTCAAGTTAGGCATCAGGAGGCACTTGTTGATTGCATAAGGTATTTAGGCAGTAAAGCAGGTTGCCAGGTGATAGAATGACCTAGAAGTTTTTCACAGAGGATGGATACATTTTTATTGTTTTATTTATTTTATTCATTCCTCTCGTCAAAAGTGACTTTGGGCAGCATACAACAAAGCTAAAACAGTGAATAAATACATAAAACCACTTAACATCAATAAAAGCATTTAAAACCATGAAAAACAAAACAGACAAGGAAGTAATAGATGAAGGAAAGTTAATAATAAAAGACCCCCCTCAAAAGTTCATCCACCCCAGCTGGCATAAACATATCTTAAGGGACATTTGGAAGCTCAGAAGTGATGAGCCAATCTCACTTTGGGGGAAGGGAGGTGGTGGAGATTCCACAATATGAGGGCCACCACAGTAAATATCCACCACCTAGAGCCTGCCGAATGTAGCCAGCTAACTGATGGAACTAATGCATGCCCTCTCTGCTGGATATGGTGGGGTGAGGGATGAACTCAGGCAAAGGAACTTAGACTGATACCAGGAAAGGTTTTAAGGGTTAACACCAGCATCTTGATTTGGACCCAAAAAGACTGGCAAGAAATACAACTTGTGAAGCAGGGGTGTAACATGTATTCTAAGAGCAACACACATAATTGTTCATACTGCCACATTTTGCACCAGCTGAAGCTTCCAGATACTCTTCAAGGGCAGCCTCATCTAGAGCACATTACAGTAGTCCAACTGGGAGCTGACCAGGTCATGAATGTCTGTGACTAGGGCCTTTTGATCTAAGAACAGGCACAACTGATGCACTTTACGAAGTTGTTCAAAGATTCGCCTAGCCATGACTGCCACCTGCTCATTCAGCAAGGCTTGTCAGTACAGGAGGACCCCTGCCTCATATACTCACGGGGTCTTTTTGGAGTAGTGCAACCTCATTTTGCACCAAAAACAGTATCCAAGAATCACAAAACCCAAAGCCACTCAGTCTTGACATTCTTCCCCAAACACCACCGACTAGAATTGATTTGGAGAAGGAAGGTAAACTAGCACAACACCCTGCCACCCACCGGCAGTACTCTGACTCAGTCTAGAACAGTGATGGTGAACCTTTTTGGCATCGAGTGCCCAAACTGGAATGTATGTGCATGCCCATGCACACTGACCACCTGGTCTTTGGGTTTCTGGCATGTCCATGCGCGCCAGCCAGCTGGTCTTTGGACACGCTGGAGCACCGGAACCCCGAACATCAGGTGGCCAGTGCATGCATGCACACTGGCCAGCTGGTATTCAAGTTTCCAGTGCTTTAGCACGCACAATGACCAGTGGGCTGGAAACCAGAAGAGCAGCTGGTGACGGCGTACGTGTCTACCAAGAGGGCTCTGCGTGCCATCTCTGGCACTTGTGCCATAGGTTCGCCAACATGGATCTAGAAGGATACTATGGTTGATTGTATTGAAAGTTGCCAATCGTTCAGAACCATTCTATTGATCATGCACTTAGCAAATTAGATGGCCTCTAGGGTCATTCCTTCCACCACTATGTGATTTGTAGTGTGTTTACAGTAAGTTTGAAAGTAAAGGTACAGTAAGCTATTCTGAGGGATTATGGAAAGAATAGTTTACATGTTGCTCCTAAATATGCAAGTTTATACTACAGGAATCTCACCTCTTTTTATTCTATTGCACAATGTTGCAGTTTGAATAGAATTAGTAATAGATATGAATTGAGATACATGTATATACTTCAATCATTTGCTGTACCTCCAAAGGCTTACACTTTTTAAAATGTGTTAGTCTGAAAAGATGCTACAGACTCTTTCTGATGTTCATTATCTAATGTTATAGAGGATGGTGGCGATGATGATGATGGTGGTGGTGGTGGTGGTGGTGATGGTGAGGATGGGGTGTTGTTATTCATTCAGTTGGGTCCAACTTTTGGTGATTCTATGGACCAGGACTCTCCACTCCTTCCAATCTTGCACTATTTCTTTGATTTTTTCTGTGCTCTGGCTGTTGTCAGCAGTGGCCATCTGGCTAATGGTGGTTCCATTAGAAATTTAGGACCTAAAATGACATCAGCTCTTTATAGCATTCAAACTCTTTCTTTGCATAATCCCAGTTAATTTATTTTGACTATATTCTCCAATATCTTGAATTAGCTATATGTCTATTTTAATAGTAACCTGTGTAGCTCCAGTTTCTAGGAGATTATTGAATCCTTGTAATCCAGTCCAGAAGCAGCCACATAACTAGCTGTATGTTCCTCCTAGTACTGTTTAGCTGAATGTATTTCCATTTCTTATCAGAAGATACCAGTAATATGGAACAGAAAGGGAGAGAAGAAAATGCAAAATATTGTGACATAGAGACACAATACACAGCTACTCTTTTTAGAGCAGACATGCATTTTGTATAATGACTGTTTTGACTCTTGCTTGTGCTTGACTTTAGCTGCTAGAAATTCACATATCTGAGTAGAAACAGGAAAGAAATGTGGACCATTTTAGTTGCCTGTGAATTTACTTGCGTCTTGAGCACAAACCAGAATCAGAACTAATACAGAATTGCAATGATATATTAATACTTTCCTAAATGCCTCTTTCGGCCCAATTTATTTTTTAAAAATGCATATAAATATGTGTATTTCAGGAGAAAATATGTCCAACATATATGTAAAAACAAATATATCATGTAAAATTTATTATGTTAATATAAAGTTACCCAGGAAAATTGTGTACCAAAAGGGTATATTAGGAGTAACACATGTGAAAAAGTGCATCAATTTTAGGCAGATTTTTTTTTAAAAGATGATTAATTTTGATTCCAATGAAGCAAACTTAAATATAGAAAAATAGGAAATCAAATGCAACCAAATTTGGCATCTCCCATTTTTAATGTGTGCATTCCAGAAGACATAGCAAGAACTAGGCCATTAGACTTGCTGCTGCTTTTCATCCTATCTGCTGGACTTTTCCTCCAATTAACCCTGCTTATGGTGGTATTTTATCTTATTCAAGGCATTATCTTTCTCCTTAGTTTACTTATTCCATGGTTATAATGTATGAAAGTACCATGCAGAAGGATGAAAAATAAAAAGACTGGATATGTTTGAAGTGTGAAGATAGTCATAAAGTTTCATTTTCCATTTGGGAAATAGCCCAAGTTGCCATTGTTATTTTTTTAAAAAAAGGAATTGTCTACAACTTTTAAAATTGTTTTATAGTGGAATACAATTGTTTTTAATGGTTATTCAACTGTTTTGAGTAGAACCTCTAACCTTGGCCCCCTGTATCCCTTCACAGTAGTAATCACGAGCTACTTTTCCTGGGAAAATCAGTTCAAATGTATAAACAGTCTTAAAGGTCTTTGCAGAGTTAAATTGCACCAGCACTTTAAATTGCAGCCAAAACTCTATAGAACAAGGGTGTCAAACTCATGTTGTCACAATGTACGTCACACATGACATATCAGGACTTTTTCCCCGCTCACTTAACCAGGTGTGGGTGTGGCCAGCATGTGACTCATCGGCCCCATCGGCCGTGAGTTTGACAGCCCTGCTATAGAAGGGTCCATAGCGCAGATCAGTAAAAGCTGAATAATACCTGTTTGGCTGCCTTTTGAATCAATTGAAACGAGTGGCCTTTAACAGCAGCCCTATTTAGAGCCCTATAAACCCTATTTAACCATATAATAATGAGGATATGAGTCATTGTAGTAGTGTCCTTGTACTTAAGATAGGACTGAAACTTGGTGAAAAGTCCCGAGCCATGGTACCCACCTGTAGGTTGGATACACTACGCCCAATCCCAGAGTCTCTATTTTTTTTAAAAAAATCTTTTAATCTGTCTGATTCTGGAAAAGAGAAGTGAATAATGGCACTAAGACGAATGCCTTCACTATATTACTTCAACAATTATAGTTCAAATCATTGTCAATGGAGACTCCTGGGAAAACCACTCACTATAATTAGAAGCTGAAGCTATCATGCTTTTTCCTTCTCCTCCCTTCACTTTGGCATTTTGATTAGGATTTCAGAAAAATAATTATTTTACATATATATCTGTGCATCATTCCAACTCCAGAATCTCTCCTGGAGTATCAAGGTATAGATTTAATGTGTAGGAGACTTTCTTCATTGATTTGAACATCTGCTGAATCTGAAATCAGCCTAGTTTTGTTCCGTGGTTGAGTTTAAGCTGAGCCCCAGGCAGGGTCCTTTAAATTGACCTGTGGCATCTCCCTAGTGCTGTATAATTCCAATTTGTTCTAAAGATGTATAGTTCAGATTTGACCTGTGTTAATTTTCTGTTTGAACGTCTAGTAGGAAATGTCTACTTTTTTTTTTGGAATGTGTGAAAGACTTCCATTTTTTAAAATGTTCCCCTAATTAGAAAGAATTAGATAAAATGTTTTTTTGATAGGCATAATTCTCCGTCCTCTTTTATATATATTGCAAAGGAACCATATATTTGTGCTGTTTAATTCCTTTCCATCAGGAAAATATTGAGAAGAATAGCCCTAATTTACTTTCCACTGAAATGGCAGTATGTGCAGTACAGAAGTGAAGTACGACTACTGGAATAAATTACAGTTCTTGAAAATGCAGGTGCAAAGTGCCCATGTACCCACAAATTAAGCTAAATCACAATGATCTGGTGGTGTTTTTTGGAAAAGGACATTCAGCTCTTCCTTTAGATCAAAATTAGGTAGGTTACTGCACAAGATTTATTTTTATTGCATCTTATCTGGTAAGGGTGATTTAAAAAGATGCATCCTATTCTGGATGTCACATGCTATACATTCATGTCTAGCTTTACCTAGTAAAGACTGTAAGTAGATTCTAGAGACTGTAGAATTTGAAGAAAGATTTGGAAGGGAATGAGGGTTCTCTTTTGGATGCCTTAATAAGGGAGAAGCAGAGAATACTATTATCACTAGAATTCCTTTTCACCATGTCCAATACACAAATATGCATATAGAATGAAAATAGGATATTGGAAGAAAATCAGAGTAGGGCAGCTGAACAAAAACTCATAAAATTTCTTCTTATATGAAGAAAGCGTAGACCAAGAATATTGCAATGGAAGCCTAACATGGTAATAACTTCCAAAGGTTTTTAAAATGATAGACAGATGTGACCAGAAAAAAAATCTTTTTGTAATCCTAACAGTTTAACCAGAAAATATTCCCTCTATTTCTCTTACTTTTATAGTTTACCTCAGTACGACACTGTTACCCCTACTATTATAAAATTATCTCAGGTGCTGGGCGATACATACTAACTTCAGGTTGAAGAGATAACTTTGTTCTAAACCTATGAGCTAATTTGCTGACTTCATAGTATGAATTTCTTATTGTCCATTATCAGTGTTGAAGAACAACCAAATTGCCAGTCTAGGTGGCTTCACAATCTTATTCTTTTCTTCAAACAGCAAACTGAATTGCTCTTTTTGTTTTCTATAACTGGTCCATTGTAAAAAAAAAAAAAAAAAGTTGCAGAGAATTGCTGGTTTTTATTTTGGCTAGACTGGAAAGATGAAAAGCAGGACAGAATAAGACAATGTAAATAATTTCCATAACACTGTCAAGAAAATTGCATGGTTGCAGTCACCAAAAATTGAAGGACAATGAAGGAGGCAGACATTGTTCCCAAGTCTCAGTCCCAGGTTTTCTATGGAATCAGACTAATCATTATGGGAAACAGGTTGTTTAACTAGGTAGTTTCTGTTCTAGTCCAGTTATAATCTTTATATCTAGTCTAAAAAAAGAAACTTAGAGCACAAGACATTTTGTTAATGACTATTAAGTATGTGTTTTTTTTTCTTTTTTCTTTTTATCCCATGACATTTTATGATATTTCTTTGCCTCAAATAAATATCTCTTTGAAATATCTCCAGACTGGAGAAATGAGTCAATTGAAAATCATGTAAATCTCAAAAAAGGCATAAAGTTAAAATGGTAAGATGGTAAAAATTACAGTTACCCTTGTTGGAGAGAAATTCTGTGATTAAGGCGAATGTTTTGACAGAATATTATTTTTCTTTCAAACAATACCCATTTTAACAACTGATGTACCGATTAAACAATTTCTTGAACAAGAAAGATATGTCTAAATTTGTTTGGTGAGGGAAACAAACATATTAAATATAAGGTATTACTAGATGTTAAAGAAAAAGGAGGTTCATATGATTTGAAATTATATTTTGCAGCTTGTTGATTGGGATGAAAGAGTGGATGCTAATGGAAAATAAAAGGCTTTTGGAGTTATAAGGACATGAATTGATATTTTAGTGGGTATGGATATTTATGGTATGACAAAGCTGTGGTTAATGTAGATTTTAGAAAACATTTTGTTAGATGTGCCATATGAACCCAGGTTGTGCCCCAAAATACCTTTGGTGTTCTCAACACAAGAAATATAGAAGGACAACGATAAGTAAATACAAAGTATTTAAATATCATGTTAGATGTTTGTCAAGGGGAATGTAAAATAAAAATCAAGAGAAAATTTAGCAGCAGCAACTTGTCAATTGTTCTCTTATTAACAATGATAAGAAAGATTGAAAGTAGGTAAGATAATTTTTGGTTGTGAGTAGAAAGACAAGTGAAAGTATGCATAATTAAATGGATTAAACATTTTGGTTACAACATACAAATGGAAAATTGGGAGAATGTGCAGTTGAAACACTCAAATTTACATTATGTCATCTTAAAAATGTTTGTAAAAAGAATGTTTGTAAAAAAGATGTACTGTTGGTATATGTCACTGATGAATTTGTCTAGGGCTGTGTTTCTCAATCTTGGCCATTTGAAGCGGGGCGGACTTCAACTCCTAGAACTCCCTAGAGAACATGTGTCCTTCTTCAAGTGGTCAAAGTTGAGAAACCCTGGACTAGAGTATATAAAGGTACTTCAAATTTAAGTTGGAAATGTGAACAGCAAGAGGGGACATTATACCATGCTTGGTGAATGTGTCAAAAAGCCATAAAATTTTAAATTTTAAATATTAATATACAATTAAAACCAGAGGCTTTTCTTTTAAGACTGATGGATAAACAATTTGTGAAAAAATTATGGCATCTTGTTTCTATACATGATTGCAGTGAGATTATACTACAAAGATAGAAAGATTTTACTTTACCCATAATGGAGGTATAGATGGTGACATTGATGGAAGGTGCTGAGATAATCAAATTGACATCTTTGACCAGACAAAAGACATTATCTAATGCTGCCTGGAAACTTTTTATAGACTTTTTGCATGAAACAGACAAAATTGAACTTAATAACATCTATTTTGATGATCAGAAAAAATAGATTACAAAAAAAAGTCTAAGGGTTTGGTTTCAGATGTTTTCTCCTCCAATCTAATTCCAATATGGAATGTCTCTTTACCAGTGATGGGATTCAGCCAATTTGCACCCCTTTGGGAGAACCGGTTGTTAACTTTCTGAGCAGTTTGGTGAATTGGTTGTTGAAAGAAATCATTAGGGCAGAGAATGGGTTGTTGAATTATTTAATTTCCACCACTGCTCTTTACTCTCACTTGCCTATAGCTGGTAATTTCACCACAGATATATACTAGATCAGTGATGGCGAACCTTTATTGGCTCGCGTGCCACAAGTGGGGGGAGCGTGGGGGGGTCGTGTGCGGGAGTGCTGCACCCATAATGCAACATGCGATACCCCAGTGCGCATGCGCACACAACACCCCCCCCCCATTTCTACATGCTTTTTTCGCCCTCCCCAGGCTCCAGAGGCTTTATAGGATCCTGGGGAGGGTGAAAAGAGCCTCCCCTGCCCCCCGGAGGCCCTCCGGAGGCTTCAGGGAATGTAGGGAGGCTTCCCTGATGCCTTCGAAGCGCTTAAAACCACCCTCTGAGCAAACCGGAAATGACTTCCAGGTTGCTCAGAGGGTCGTTTTAAGCATTCCAAAGGCTTCAGGGACCATCTGGAGGCTTCCCTGAAGCTTTCGGAGCGCTTAAAACGACCCTCAGAGCAACCTGGAAGTCACTTCTGGTTTGCTCAGAGGGTGGTTTTAAGCGTTCCGAAGGCTTCAGGCAAGCCTCTGGATGGTCCCTGAAGCATCCGGGGGAGGGGGAGGCTCTTTTCACCCTCCCCAGGCTCCTATAAAGCCTCTGGAGCCTGGGGAAGGCGAAAAATAGCTTTTAAAAAGTTGAACTCAGTTGGCCAGCGCGCGCATGCGCACTGGCCAGCTGACAGGGCAGCGCCTCGCATGCCCTGACAAATGGCTCCGCGTGCCACTTGTGGCACGCGTGCCATAGGTTCGCCATCACGGTACTAGATGATCACAGGACTGCTTGGCATTGAAGTAAAAAAAAATATGGTCAGCCTAAAATTTAATGTTCATTCTGATCACATCATATTCTATTATGTTTTTTTTTTCTCTGAAAGGATGCCTACCAGGTCATAGGAATATCTCATAAATGAGATTATATTGAACATACAGTATTCACCCATATTTCATTTGCAAAAAATATAAACATAGATATGTTGATTAATTAAAAAAATAACTGAAGTATAATTTTAAAAATTTGAATGCAAATATCAGTATTTGTTGTGTATCTTTTTCTTAAACAAGAAGTATGTAAAGACAATTAGGCATTCCTCCTTATACACCCTTTCTTGTACACAGCAGTCTTGATGTAGGTTAGGTTACCTTTCTAGTATTCTAAACCAGAATAATAGTTGACAACTATGTAGCTTTCCTTTGGAATTCTACCTATTTCCAGTTAGCTATCTAGAGAAAGAGGTAAGGAATATAGGCAGGACTTTGTGTCAAGTTATTACTTGGACTTGCTGTGGCTTCCATTGCTTTGATTACCGGTTAGATATTGAGAGGCCTAGCAAGTTAGATATTGAGGAGCCTAGCAGTGGGATCTCAGATGATTTGGGTGCTATCATCTGTAACCTCTGTAGGTAAGACATCTCAATGGTTTAGAAGAATCTTTCATTTGTTGTGTGACTTTGAATGGGAGATACATTATTGTTGTTGTTAGTTGTGACGTTGTCTCCGACCCATCCCAATGCCCATTCCCTGGACAACATTCCTCCAAGCCTTCCTGTCCTCTACCATCCTTGAATGAAGTCCATTCAAGCTCACGCCTACTGCTTCGGTAACTCCATCCAGCCACATACTATAATATTACAAATATAATATTATTTTTTTAAAAAAGGAAATGCTGGATTACAGGCTGATAGAATTTGTTTGTCTTGAATAAATGTCTGTTCTTTAAACCTGAAAATGTAGTGATGTATTGCTAAAAGTGAGAGAAAGGTACTTTTTGTGCATAGTTATGAATATTGTTTCAGTATACCTTTTTCATGATTATAGAAAAATAATTGAAACATAGACTGGATATTTCTGATTCAGAAAGGAGAGATCAAGGTGCAAATCTCTGGTCCTTTAGTATTCCTTCTTTCCTTCTATTAATTGCTGATAGATAATGCTAGAGCATCTACTCAGAAATAGGTCTAATTGGGTTCAGTGTTTTTCTTGAAAAAATGGGCAAAAGTTCGAAACTAGTCAATATTTGCTGCATTGCTTGTATTACCTGCCAAACCACAAAACTAACTCATTATATTTAGGATTGGTACTGCTATAATTACAAATACATATCCCCATTTTTATTTAAAGCTATAACAAGTATTTCCATACAAGCAATTTATAATACCACCTAGCCATTTAAGTAGCAATACATTGCTAACACAAATAGGATTTATTGTTGGTAGTAAAGTGATGCTTGAGCGAGCCTTTAAATCACTAATGCAGAGTTCTAAAATGAAAAACAAAAGCAGGATCAATTGGGAACTTTTCTATATTTTTTAATTAATGGTGCCTAAACCATATTTTTCCCCTAAACCATATTAGCTGAAATAGCCAAGAATGTTGACTGGTAAAGTTTCCAAGTCAAATATCAAAAATGAGAGGTTGATCACTCAGATTTTCTTTTCTTTCCAAGCAAAAAGCCTCATGTTCAGCCTGATACCATGGATTAGCTAACAAGTTGTTTGAAAGTTCTACTTAAGATCCTGAAGAACTGAAGTAGAGTTTTAACATACATAAGATCAGACTATCTCAAAAGGTAGCTCTGAAATGAACACAGACTCCTTTATATTCACCTGAAGTATCATTTGATTTTGCTCTCTGAGAAATGTGTGTTAATAGGTCATAGAAATTACAAAACCACAGATTTAAAAGGCCTATTCAGATCACTTCCCGCAGTGTTAAGAAAAATGTCCTTTTTAAAAATTGGGATCTGTCTGCCAATAATTTAAATTCATTATGTCATATCCTCCCATATCAGATGATACAGAGCAGATCCCAGTCTTCTTTTATGTGATATCATTTCAGGTACTTGAATAATGCTATTGTATACTACTTTAGTGTGTTACTGAAACTGACAGCCTCGGGAGCCTGGTGGAATGCTGAAGTAATACATGTCATTCTTTACCTGGGGAGCAGATTGAATTACATTCTACAATTCTCAAGGCTAAACATTTCTACTCTTCCATCCCTTTTCAAAGAACTTATACTATTTGCCTAATATCCTCATTGGCCTTCTCTGAACCCGCTGACTCTTTCTTAGTGCAACAATCAGAATTGGACACAATAATCAAAATGAAGTCTGACCTATATAGAATCAACTGGAATAATTATACCCCCTGATTCAGATTGCAGTTACCTGGTTTGTAGTTGCCATAAAGTACTGACTCGTTCTATTTGTAATCCACTACTAATATTTTTTTCACAGGTATTATTGCTGAACCAAATATCTATGCCTTGTCTCTGATTTTCATTTTTAAACTTCATCATTGAGATTAAAGCCTGATTAGATTGCAATTTTGTAAGCCAATAAGATTCCCACGTAAGATTCCCAGGTATAACACGTAAAATGTGTCTGTTCTCAGTGAATTTGCATTTACACAGAAAGAATAGATATGTAGTTTGGGGTTGCTCCTATATTCCATCAGTGTATAATTACGAAGCTGGGAATAGGTGTCTGTGTTCAGAGAGATCACTTGGACCTCTAATAACCAAGTGGTCTCTGCCAGAAGCACCCATTACCAGCTTCAGTGATGAGACCAACAATCCTGAACTGTTCACTACAACTATTATTGTCCATGCACTGAGAACTTCACACAAAGATGAATTTTATGTAAGGGTATTCTTGCACTTTGTCCAGAAGTTACAGCTGCTCCAGAATGTTGCATCGCGTTTGCTAAGAAGACTACATGGCTACAGACATTACATATTTGTTTAAGCAATGCCGTTGGTCACACATTATCCACCATG
Source organism: Natrix helvetica (assembly GCF_964273705.1). NCBI lineage: Eukaryota > Metazoa > Chordata > Lepidosauria > Squamata > Natricidae > Natrix > Natrix helvetica. Next base: position 127,674,110 of record NC_138550.1, on the reverse strand, counting down.
CCAGGGTAAAGAATTACTTTGTAACATGTCAACCACTGAACAACATTGGATAGGATACTTGATGGACTGCTCTCACTATTTCAGGCCACAGTCAGTTAGTATTTTTGTTAGGAGAAATGTTTCTCTGTGTGAGATCTTACTCCATATCTTGTAACCACATTAAGGCAGATTTTCTTACTGATGGGTGATACTTATACTCTGGAATATTCCCTTTCTTGAAATTTGTCAGATAGTTGAGTTTTTCGGGGTATCTATATAATATCTATCTCTTCAAGTTCTTTTCTGTATGAAAAGTTTTGTTTTCTTTTTACTATGCATATGTCTATATGGTATATTATTGTGTCTGTTACATAATATTGCATATTACACACAGTATATTGCTTTACAATATAATATAAGGTATAATTTAAACATATTACATTGTAATTATAAATAACGAGAACTTCATATTTCTCTCCCTTTCACATTGGTATTTAAGTCCATTTGTCTAACCATTTTTCTGTCTTTTAGGATTGGTAGCTTTTCTAGTCAATTTTGTGTCACCTACAGATTTGAAAAGTGTTCTCTCCCTATCTTATTTAAGTAATTAATTACAATGTTGAGGAGTACAGGAGTCTTAATGGACAAGATGGCATTAAGTAGATAGGTGGTGTGAATGGCCTTACAACTCAAAGTAAGTGGAGATTATGTTCCAGCCAATATGCAAATTGATATCAAGGACATATTATATTAATTCTGTATTGACCCTCTCCAAACCTTATGAAACCAAGTGCTGGATAAAAGAAGCTGCAGTACGGAAAATCTAATTCAATGTCTTTTTTTTTTGCCAAAAGGTTAACTATTGCAAAGAATGAAGGAGGCAAAACAAAAATAATAAACCCTAGTTTAATATCATTTTTTCAGAGTGACCAAATGCCACGTAATGAGACAAGTCTTGAATTGAATATTGACGCAAGTTTTGATTCTGGCCATAGAGGATTGAAAAGTAATTCTCACATATTTTAGTGTCTTGGTTTCTTTTGCAACAATTTTGTTTATTTTCTATAAACGTCATCCATAATGGACAAAGATACAAACAGATAGAAGGAGCACCCATGGGATCATCCCTCTCACCCGCCATCACAAACTTATACATGGAACATTTTGAAACTAACGCCTTAGATAAATCTGAACACAAACCCAAACTCTGGCTTAGATATGTTGATGACACTTTCGTGATTTGGCCACACGGGAAAGAAAAACTGGACAACTTCCTCACACATCTCAACAGCCTACACCCCAAAATACAATTCACCATGGAAATAGAAGCAAACAACCAACTTCCCTTTCTGGATGTCCTAATCTACAAAAAAACCAATGGCTTGTTAGGACACACCAACTACCAGAAAAAAACACACAATAACTGCTACTTAAACACACAATCCCATCACCACCCTGCACAGATAAACTCTGTAGCCAAAACCATCATCTCCAGAACCAAACGCCTAGCCAACAAAGAGCACCTGAAAACTGAATTAGACACTCTCACAAACGTATTAATCTCCAATGGATTCCAAAGAAAAACAATTACCAACCTAATCCAAAGGGAGACTCCCCCCAAGAACTGAGACACAGAACAGGACAACGGCATCACCCTCCTCCCTTACATCAAAGGCACCACAGATAAAATCAGCAAAATTTTCCACAAACACAATATCAAGACAGCCTTCAACACTGACCAAAAAATAGCCAACATCTTAAGAAAAACAGAGGCATGTTTTCAGAGCCTTCCCAAAGGGCAGATAGGGTCAAGGCCAATCTAATCTTTAAGAGGAAGATATTCCAGCGGGTGGGTGCCATGCAGAAAAGTCTCTCTTACTGAATACCATCACATGATGCTTCTTAATAGACAGGACTGGTAACATACCTCTTCTGCAGGGGTGGAATCAACTTACCTTCACTACTGGTTTGCAAATGTGAGCGTGCATGGTTCTCCCAAGTCTGTTTTTGCTAGCAGAGTGTTTGGGCCACCACAGGTGCTCCCGACATGAGTGACATCGAGCTGGCCACACCTACTTGGCCCCCTGACATCAAACACAACCTTGATGCAGCCCTCAATGAAATTGAGTTTGATGCCCCTGCTTTAGACAGACATATTTCTCCAAGTTCTTCCTAAATGTGGTGTCCAGAACTGAACACAATATTATTGGTTCAGCCTGACCAAACCAGGATAGGAAAAACAATGCGTACTTCTATTAGTACAGATTCAGGTTCAGATTGCATTGGTTTTGATTTTTGTTTTTCAGCTGCACCACACTGTTCATGGTCTGCTATCTAGATTTTTTTTTGCATTTTCTGTTGCTTAGTATGTCCCTCTGTCCCGTAGTCATACCTCTGATTTTTCCTTGTTTAAACTTCTCTTATTGATTTTTGCCCAATGTCACAATTCTTGTGAATCTTGATACTGTCCTTTAGGGTAATTTTATAATCATATTTTTTAAATCTCTCACCAAGTCATTTGTAGTTCTTTGGACAGTGGAATGTTTTACTAGTATGCAATCAGTATTTTTGTACTATTATGTAAGAATTGTTTATAAAGTAGGGAAATTCAATTTTTTCTTTGGATAAAGGTGCAAACATGGCAACTAGAATGGGGCAAAGATTTTACCTTGGGGGAGAAATGTTGAAAAAAATGTAGTTTGTTTTTTAAGCACTTTTTAAATTTTACTGAAAATATAAGGGAAAAAATATAAACATCATAAATTCGTACCTATTGACAGTGGTCCAAATTGTACGTGCCATTCAACTGAATATACACACTAAGACAAAATTCTCTTCAGCCCCTCCAGTTGAACACCTTGAAAATTCTTTTTGTTCCATACTGAAGGATCATACACAAAGTTATTAACTAGTGTGTGTGTATAAGATTAAACAGTATATATTTATCAAGTATTACCTCAATGCGTCAAAATGTGCAGTACCTCAAACTTGCTCACAGGATGACAGAGGTTAATTCTAGACACGCTCACCAGGGTAGATGTGGAGATACATTTGTCACCTTCCCAGCTTTGTAACTGAGATCTAGACTTTCAGTTCATGACTATTTGGCCAGAAACTCCACATGAAATTTCAGAGGGAAGAAAATGATACACTCCAAGCACCTTTAAAAATAGAGATATTAGTCTCTGCACTTTACACATTGTATTAAAAAGGCATGAGTTCCGGTTCCGGCGGCGGCGGCGACGGGCAGCTCTTTGCCCGCTCCGGCTCCCCGGTGGGCTTCCCCACTCCTTGGGGGGCACAGGACACCCCGCAGAGGGGTCCTGCCGGAGGGGCGGCACCGCGGAGGTCTCCTGCAGCGGCGGCAGCCGGCGGGGGCTCTCTCGCGCGCCCAAGGCACCGGGGAGCAAGCTCGGAGGGCGCATCGCGTTTCCACGCCTCGCGCCTCGCTACAAGCCGACTGGAGAATGCTACAATTGAAGGAAGCAGCTGCGGTGCGGTGAGGTTGCCTCTCTCTTCATCCCTTACTTTGCATGAAGATTTGATTCAGCTTTTAAAACTTTAAAACAACTTTCGGAGCATTTTGGAGGTGCGGCTGGAGGGAGGGGGGTTTTCCCCCCCCCCCTTGGACAAGCGGCAAGAAACAATTTTGCTCTCAGCCCCCGGGAAAGGAGGAGGGGGGAGAGCCAATGAATGAAGCCTCACTTAGGCTGAGATGATTTTCTTTTCAATTTAATTTTACATATTACAATGATTTGAGGACTTTTGGAACTTTTTAAAACTTTGTTACGCCTCTGTGCCCAAAACTGGCAGGGCAAGATGGCACACTTCCGTTGTCTTTATGAACTCTGAAACCTGACTCCACCTTTAAAATTCAGGCTTCCGGTCTTTGTCTCCGTGTCTCCCAGAGGAACCTCTTGTGGATTGGTATTTTTTTAACCTTCTAGGGGAAATTTTCTATCTATTGCCAGACTTATTGGAGAGATTCTCTTCTGCCTGGTTATTCTGCTCCCGGATTCACCTGGCTACCCTTCTTTTCTAATTGCTTACTTCATATTTGGACTGAACTTTTAACGTTATAAAGGATGGCATCTAAAAGACCCCCTCCTGGAAAACCTGGCTTTGCCACTTCTGCTCCAACATCCGCAACATCCAGTCCAGCCACACAGTCAAAGATAACAGAACTGATGCAACATAAGACTACAGAGATGGACTTTCAACAAATGCTTCAACAAATTCTACAGGGCCAGGAGGAAATCAAGAAACAGTTAAGGGAAATGAAAGATGAAATTAAAGAAAATCAAGCCCAAATATATAAGAACTCACAAAGACTGAATCTTGTGGAAGGGGGGGTGGAGGAGGTGAGGGGGGTGGTGGAAGCTGTGCAGAAAGGGAACAAAGATCTTGACATCCAACAGATGAAATTAGAATTTGAGAGAATGTCCTATTATCTTAGATTTCAAAATGTTATAGAAGAAGATGGGGAAAATATAAGGGACATCATGACAAACATTCTGGCTGACTATACACACAAAGAAAAACAACAGATGGGGTGGGATATAGATCTGGTTTATAGAGTGAACTCAGCTTATGCTAGAACACACAATTTACCCAGGGAGGTTCACATTAAATTCCTTAGAAAAACCACAAGAGATGAAATTCTGGGTGTACAAAGGGGGCAAGCATTGACATATCATGATATGGAGATAACCATTCTGAAGCAGATCCCTAAGAAGATTAGAGAAAAAAGAAAAAATTATTCGCAATTAGCGAATAAATTATACCAGAAAGGGGTGTGGTTTAGATGGTTGATGCCTGAAGGTATGCTGATATTCTGGGAGGAGACAAGAATCAGAATTAATTCACCCATAGAGGCGCAGGCCTTTATGGAAAAAAATAAAACACTCCTAGAGAAACCACCAGACACTACAACGGACACGCAGGACACGGGAGGGGCCAGAGCTCTGCCAGTGGAGGGAGATGGGGCAATAGCAAGAAGACTCAGATCACAGAAATAAATATGAAAATCATATTATTATAAATTGACCGAAAGTGAAAACGGAATTATATTTGGATTTTATATTGTAATGTTTAATTTGATTGAATTTAATAATAGAACTAATATGCTGATTATAATCAATTATATACTAATGCATTATATATAAATGTACGCTATGGGTATGGAGGGAGGGGGGCCTCACACACTTTGCAACTGCCAAAATTTGTATACCTGTCCATTTACCCTTTTCCCTATAAATTTTGAAAAACCAATAAAATTTTATTACGATAAAAAAAAAAAAAAAAAGGCAAGCAAAAGGCAAATTGCTGAGGTTTCATTGCTGTACACACTAAGAAAGACTAAAGTTCAAAGTTACACAGCTCTGCATTAGCTGTCAGAGTTCCTTCCTGCCTTCCTGCCTTCCTTCCTGCCTTCCTTCCTTTCTTCCTTCCTTCCTTCCTTCCTTCCTTCCTTCCTTCCTTCCTTCCTTCCTTCCTTCCTACTTTGCAAGAGATTCCAAGAAAGATTTAACTGGTGGAAGTTTTCAACACATCAGGCATAGGTAAAATGAAGGCAGATTGGAGAATATTTAGGGTGAGATATATGTCCATTCCTATTTCCCTGAAAATGCACATTTCACATGTATTTCCATTAAATGAAAGGGAGGCTGGAGTTCTTTTTCTTTGCAAAAACTTCTGCATAACAAATATCACCGGTGTTCTGTGTTTGTCCACAGCTCGGAGCTTGAGCAGAGTGTAGTTCTGTGATGACAGGAACAGCTGACTCATTAGCAGAGAGCAGCGAAAGGTAATTAACCCTGGGAAAAGTACAGCTGCCATGCGAGCTGTTCCTTTCTGTAGGATCTGATTAGAAATTAGTGTTAAACCACTGATTCTTTTAAAAAACGTCATTGATCATTCACTTTCACTTTCAGGTGTGGCCTCCTAAAAGGGGGGCCTCAAATGATACTTAGGTGCTTTTTTTAAAGGTCCTTCTCAAAATGAAAACGTTGCCTGGGTGAATGTTACCCACTATTTGGCTGCCAATTGACTTTTCTCATTATGATTTCTTGGCTATTTTGAGGACATCGTTAGACTCTGTAAAACAACTGAAACAATCCAATAGATACTAAACCAGAGGCTTTTTATCTGAAAAGAAGGAATGGATGCACTTTTAAAAAAAATGTTGATTGCCTGTATTGATTTTTAACATTTAATGACATTCATTTGGATAGTTGTCATTGGCTTATCTGGACAAACAACACAGACTTCTTTGGGGGATGATGTATGTGGGGTTGGGATGGAAGTTGAGGCTAAGGCTAAGAATAGTAAAGGTACATCAGGGGAAAAAAAGTCAAGTTAGAATGAGAAATGTATACGTTTTTCATATCGGTTTTTTCCTAGGTTTTGATAAAAAGTTACATAACTATGGTGATGTAGAAAACTTTTGAAAGAGAAGCTTTGGACCATTTCTGCTAAAATGTAGTATTAACCTTTAAAGTACATTGCTTCAGTTTCCCAGACTTTTGCAACTGCTTTGGAGATTGGTTTTAAGTCTCTCTGCATTTACACTTTTTAAGCATCTGGATGGATTTAGGGGAAGAATTTCTCTAGGGATTTTAAAAAGAAGTCATGAACTGCCTGACATATTTGATATCTCCTCCTCCTCCTCCTCCTTTTCCCGAAATACATATTTTGAAAATATTAGTTGAGATCTAATAATTTGATTTAATTTTGATGTATGGTGGTTGAAAATATCTGATACCTCTTTCAAACAAACCAGATTACTTGCGTCCATTAAATGTATTCTTCTTAATCCAAATCTTCCAGACTAGCAAGAGATTTACTATAAAATTTGTGGTTTAAAATCATTAAACACTCCTTACAAAATGGCGTATAATGCCTTTGAAATATCATCATGATGTTGATATCCCAGACAAATCTCTCACATTTTCATCTGGCAAAATAGGGTAACTTCGGTGGTGACAAACACTGTAGGTGTGGGTCACTAGCTGCTTAATACTGATAGCTCACAAAAAATTGATGGAAAACATATTCAATCTGAATTATGTGTGAACGATGATCTTCAATTTCAATATAAGATTGGCCAGTCACATTGCTTTAAGGAAGTAGTTCAAAGTCATAGGAAACTCTTATAATGTGAGATATTCCAGGATTGCATCTATTTTATAATACAAGTATTCATAGGGCATGCATTATCAGCAGTGATTGTTTGGAATCACAGTCCAGTAAGTAGCTTGTGAATATAACTATTAGGGCAGTTGCAAATCTTTTAGAAGCAGCAGACTGCTTTTCACAAGGTCCTGTTGAATTTAATGAACATATGTGATTTGCATGCTCAAAGATGGCACACTTCTTTCTTTTGTGTGACTACCTCCTCCCCTCCTTGGGGTATGTCTGTCATGTCTATTGAAGGGAGAATCCTTTGTTCATAGAGAAGAGCAAGACTGTGTCTGAGGGCTGAATGGCATAGATCTCTCCTCATGTTGTAATTGTTGGTTTGAAAGTACTTCCAGTGTGCAAAGTGCTTTATCATGCTTATATTTTATTTTAAAGCATTTGCCTAGTAAGATCTAAAGTTGGAAGGCAGAGCAAAAGCCCCCTTGAAATAATTACAAAAACCCAGGCCAAAAAAAAAAAAAAATTACAGTGCAAGTTCTGCTTTAACTTTCCTCTCCTATTGAAGCTGTAATAGACAAAGTTTAAAGTTTCTTTATGAAGAAGTTGTATCTTTCGTGCCAACTCTTATAAAGATCAGTTTACAAAAATACATTCACAACTTTTGCTCAGTGCAAAATACAATATACCTCTCGGCGTAGTGGGATTCCCTTCCCTTCCCTACTGGTTCACAAATATGAGCACATGCATGTGCAGAAGGTCACACATTATGTCAGGGCATGTGGGAGGAGCTTCCCGCAGCCACCGCTAACTGTTCACCCAAACCAAGACAACCGGCTGAATACCACCACTGCCTATCGGGATTTCAGATCTCCCTAAAATACACTTTGCTTACAAATAAGTATATTATCTTGTCTTCTGGAGGAACAACAATAGATTATATCATCATATGTGGACACTGTGGTTTAATGTAGTCAAGGAAGTAGAAAAATTCTAGAACTGATTATTCAGCTGCACTTCCCTCCACCCTTTTTTTTCCTTCTTGAAGGTAGCTCCTTGCTCTGTGGTAGTGGAAATATCATAGCTGTAACAATCAGGGTGGTAAAACTCTTATTATTGAGGAGGAACTCTCTTCTTCTTTATTACATATAGTTGTAGAACAATGGTGGTTCCGGATTCTGGTTGGAACGGCCCCAGAGTCATGCACATGCACACGTGCATGCGTTGTAGCATCAAATAACGCTTCCGCAAGCCTCCGCAATGCCATGCGTGGGCGTGGAAGCGCCAAAAGCTTAAAGCACAGGTAAGGAGTCGGGCGGGTGGGTGGGTCCTTTGAAGCACCGTACCGGAATGGTACCCGGTGCTCCAGGCAGGATCCAGTACGCCCGTACTGGGGCATACCGTCTGCAACCCACCACTGTTGTAGAATTGCAGTCCAAAAGCATAAGATAACCACTATAGTTATCTCTGCAGAATATAGCAAAGATGGTTTGGCTAATTTTCTCTCCAGTTCATCATGATCTGTTTTGATTTTGAGTGCTGCTTTATTTTGATGTATTATCAGTATATATGCAACTGATATAGGGCGGAGACTATACAACTTTCCTGCATTTCAGTGACATTTGTACACTGCACACTTGATGGGATGGCCTCGGAGCCTTCTTACTGGTCTGTATCAAATATTCCCATTAAACTTCTCCAAACCAACAGGACTGCATGAAAATTCTGATCTCTGCCCTTTTCTCTATCTCTCTTTTTTAAAAAAATAATAATTATGAAAACTCCTACAGTCTTCACTTTTACTTTTTTTTAAGATTGTACATCAATACACTGTATTTTTGTAAGATTGTATAAAATACAGATTGAACTAAGCTATCGGTATTTTGTAAACACTTCAGTTAAACTATTAATTTCAATTTGAGCAAAATTTGGAAGCACAAGAAGTATAAGGTATTCCAATCTGTCCTTTGTTTCCTGAATGGGCACCTGATTTCTAAAGCCATACACGAATAACTGAACAAAATGTTTATCTGATTCTTGTTAGAAGAAATCCGGGAACTTTAAGGAGTCCTACTATATTATGGATACTTATGAACAAATCATTTACCTATAGAGAACTTTTATATATGTAAATGCATATATTTTCCATTTTAGTGTGCTAATTTTCTTTTTTTCCCCTTTTTTAAAATATCTTTGTCTATAGTCTATTTTTCTCAGTAGCAACAAATAATAGTAAGGCTAACAGATCAGGAGTATAAAAAATATAGATAACCTCCAGACAGCAGCACATTTACTATGGTTAACTTAGTGGTTGTCCAGATTTTTGCAGCCCGACCTGGGAACCAGTTATCTGATTCTTTTCAAAATATTATTTAATAAAATAATTTGATAAAAGTGTTCAAATCCCATTTTTTTGCCGTAAATGGCACTTTGATCAAAATGAATTTTGTTTTTGAATTTAAAATAAATTGCTTTGAAATTATAAAGCTGCTGTGGCATGATTGTATTACAAATATTGTATATAGTTCTAAACCAGGCCTTGAAGTTAAGTGGTTAATTCATTAGCACAGAGTTGCCATAGCTACCCCTGGAGAAGAGACAACAACTTTTCTTTCTTTTGCATCATTCTTTGAAATTAGAGAGAGAAAAACAAACAAGCAAATCAATGGATGATTTTTTAAAAAAGAAAACCTGAAAATTACAGTCCTCAGATTTTATCATGTTAATATTTTAGCTCTGGTACACTTACCTGATTAAAAAACATGTGAAAGTCTGCTTCAACTATTTGCTTCTTCAAAATATGAGAGGAACTGTTTTTGGGTTATGCTTTTAAGGTGCAGTCAACAAAGTTCTTCAACAAATGAGTTATTCAACATACAATCAACAGCAAGGGAAGGGGAGACTTGATTATGCCTAACACCTAATCTATTCCCAGACCCAACTTTATTCATTATAAACACTCCCTTGAAAGGCTGGTTGGGAAGAAAATTGAATTCATCACCCTGTATATGTCTTCTAGCATCAGTATCACTAGATTTCTTTTTCTTTTTGAAGCCTGTTTAATATCCAGATGCATTATCCCGAAAGTGTTAATGAAGGTCATTCCTGTTGCCTCCTTTTGCTGGGTACAGCCAAAAGAGTTTTTGCCCGTTTGATAGTTGCAGAGGGGGAGAAAAATGATGCACTTCTACCGATTTCACCTTCAGCTTGAAAGCAGCAGTGATTAACAGGACTTTTGCAAAGTTTCTGTGTAGTTACAAGGACAGCTTCAATCTTCTGTCATTTTTTTGCATTACCTATGATTATGCTTTTACCACCAAAATGCATTTATTTTAAAGGTAACAATACTGACTCGGAGAATAGCTTATGTTTCATCTATATTTATCAGCACTCACTGTACGTTTGTGTCTTCATTACCAGGAAATATTAAGGCACATTGTGCCATCTATTCCTGTTTACAGTTTATTATGCAGAGATAGGAAACACTTAGCATGTAAAATGAATGTAGAAATTATTCCTGGATAGAAACACGGACATTTCCCACTCGTTGGCTCTTTCTCCTCCATCACCGGATCAGAGTGTAATTGTCAGTAATCAGGCCTGCTTGCTGCTGATAAAACCACTCTGAATGCTAGCAGCCTTCTTTGTGTGATGACTCAATTATTCCAGAAGTGCCTCATCAAATCTGCCCCATCAGCTGGGCTAATAAATAAGGAGAAGAAACTGGCCCCCCAAAGCAAATTATAAATCCATTTGCATTAACCATTTCGCTGGTCCATGATCTAGGCAGAAATAAGCATGGCAGATTGTGTTAAGCTTATTTGAATATGTTTATAATGTTTACAGCAGGCACCTCTCCCTCCCTCCTTCTCTGCCTCCCTCTCTCTCTTAAACCACAAGGTGTTGGAACTATCATCCACAAACAGTATCTAAATGCAGTTGTGTTAATTAACATAAGGAGTTGGGTATCTTTGTGACAGATTTTGTAGCTTAAATCAAGTAAAAGTTAAACCCTCCTGCTAAGCAAAATAGCTTACACAAGGCAATACCGGTTGCTGCTAGATATTAGAAAAAGAAAAAGAAAGAAGCGGCCAGGCAGAGGTAAGGTGTAGACAACTATAGAGGTGAAAAGTCTTTTTTTTTTTTGTACAGGCAGCAGCTCACCTGTTCTCATTGTGTCATGCCAAGAGCTCAAGCAGAGTTAAACTAAGAATCTTAAAACACCATGGATTATTGTACACTCAATTCAGTGTGTCTGTTACAGTGTAAAAGCTAAAAAGAAACATTACTCTGCCTCTAGTCTTTTGGCTTGATCCCAAACTATGTTTCAAGATCCAATAATGTTTTATTCATTTATGCTTATGGTTTGTAGACCCCTTCATAGCTGTGGGCCATAGTAGAATATTGGTTCTACTGGAAAGCTGATAGCATAAAGAGGCAGGTGTCAGTAATTGTGAAGGCCAAGCTTGACTGAGAAATAGCAATAGACTTATATACCACTTTACAGCCCTCTCTAAGCAGTTTGCAGTATTGCCCCCAAATGCCTATAAAGGAAAACAGGAGGGAGAAAAGCTTGGCATAGGAAGCCACTTTGCAAATAAAAGACTCGGCCTTGCCCTCACCAACATCATTTGGAAGACAAAGAACAGAGAAGGTTGATATATTTGCTGAGATCACACTGCTACACAGCTACTTGAGCGATGGCATGACAAGCATCTCAACTAGCTATCTGGCCCTTCGACAAGAGACTATATTCAATTTGAACTGCTAGTTACTTACCAGAGTGACTAGTTACTATGAAAGAAAAGTCAAGATGTCAATCATTTGGTGATGGAGTTAAATCCAACTTAATGGCATTCAATAAACCAGTTATTTACAGAAATGGTATCCATAGAAGGAATGTACAGATTCTGCCTGGGTATTCTCGAAGTAGAGCACTATGGTCTCTATAGTAGAGTAAGGATAGAAAGCTTGTGGCCTTCCACTCATGAACATCTCCCAACAGCGTTGGTCACAATGGCCTTTAAAATTGAGATTATACATACATTCTTTAACCATTTTAAAAGTTTAGCATAATGGGAAGTCCTATTCATATGGCAAGGGCCATAAGGTAATCAAGGTTAGCCCAGGCTATTAGGCCAGGTCCCTTCCACCCTCCAGCAAACACAATATCATATTTCATTCGTAGATGTGCAAGTCCTTGCAGTCCCTATTGACAGCTTCTTCCCATCTTTGCAGCATATAAACAAAATCCTGTGCTACCTGCTAGTAGCAGTCTAATCTACAGTCATGAGAGCAGATGGTAGCCTACAAATATTACATGAATTGTAAATAATATACAGTAAATAAGTAGCTAGGAATGATCGACAGTCAGGTGAATCAGAATACTTACAACTGTAAAGTAAAAAAGTTAGTTTATCTGGGCTGCACATTCAGAATTTTCTGCACTCCTTTTCTTTCTTCTAATGGTCATCTGGACTTTTGCAACCCTAAATTTAACAATCCTAGTCCAGCACAAATTAATAGAATAGTTATAATAGTCACTGGTCTACATATTGTCTTTCTGAAATAACTGAGATGTGATAGAAGCAAATTGCAGCATCTTTTTTTCTTCAAAAAAAAAATGCAATCCATTCCAGAATATGTTCTGATCATTTAAAGATTTTGTAATTGTAAAGTTTGTAACAAATTGTAAAATTCTAAATAAAAACAGAATTAGAATACTCTAAATATGTTCAGCAGCACCTCACTGATAGTAATTATAATAGCATTACATGAAACCAAAACATGATGATGATGATGATGATGATGATGATGATGATGATGATGATGATGATGATGATGATGATGAACAACCTGTAACAGTGATCCCCATTGTCATCGGGGCACTTGGTACCATGTCCAAGAATATTATAAAACACATCAATAAATTGCAGCTTCCTGCAATAACACCAGCGGAACTGCAAAAACTATTCTACTCGGAACATCATATATTTTAAGAAGATACTTGGTTGATACCTAGGACACTGGCAACAAACCATATCAACTATTAGCACCAGTCAATGGTATTTGTGACACATTTTTAAATGTTCAGTTGACTGAGTTTTATGTTTAATTAATTAATTATTAATAATAATAGGAATATGTAATTTTGGTTTATGACCCCAAAGCTTTAAAACATTCAATAGTGAATTAGCCATACAGAAAAAACAAACAGGATATGGAATAATAATGCCTAAATGGCATGTGATCACAATCATTTCTTCAAGAACATATTGTGTTACAATATCTGTAGCAGCCTCTTTGAACCTGCACTCTTCATATGTGATGGGATTTCAACTCTTGGAAGTCCTCAAATCCCCAGCCAGTTTTTGCTTTGCTATCATATCATGAAGATTGCTACTGAGATAGCAACACTATTATCTTCTATCTAGGGCTAAAAAGAATAAACATCAATTGTCTTGCAATGGATTTGATGTTTTTCATTTGATTTACATGGTACCCTTTCTCCAGGAGTTTAAGGAATTATAAATAGCACTATTTTAACTTCTTTCATTTAAACCGTAATCCCATGGGGTAGTGTTGAAATAAGATAGCTTCCAGGTCTGGATGTGGATTTGAACCTTGGGCTCATTGGATTTTAGTCCAAACTCCAAGGGTTAAACTACATGCTCGCCAAACCTGAGGGACATTGATACTTTCATAACAAGGCTGATGTATTTAATTCTCTGCAAACTACTTTTGTAATAACTACATAGTGAATTGCCAATGCAAGGTCACATGGTTGGGAGGCTCTTTTGTTTCAAATTTAAATCCATCAAGCACCAGTAATGAAGTACTACTTTTCACTTATTATCCATTTGGTTGACCTAAAGTCTCTGATTATATATAGCCATAAGAATTAAATATACTTTAAAGATGTTGAGTAGAGGTAGGGAAAGATATGCAGCAGGATTCTTTCCCAAACAGTGTTCCTTATTTTGTTGTGCCAAATAATCTTCAATAAAGTAGAAATAAAGGTAAACATAAATCCATACTTGTCCATGTCTAATAGATCAATGGCTCCCAGTGACTGCATGGACATATCTATGCAATTTTCTTAGCAGCCAGAATTATCTGTGGATTTGTGTCAAAATCTGTAAGACTGCAGGTGTGATGTTGCAATCAAAGCATCATCCTTTTTTTGTGTTTGGCACCACACCCTCCATCTTGCAGATTTTGACTCCCATTGCAGGCATCCATGTTGGCAAACTGTACAGAAGTTGTTTCTAACAGCCCAGCAATGTCTATTGTCCTGATAGTTCCTGGTGACCTGTGGTTCATATTTAAACACTGAATGCTGAGTATATACCAATCACAGCTTTGGAGGCAAAAACAACCTGATAGGATAATTCCACCATTCCTAAGTATCATATAGATAGTGTTCATGATAGTCATGGCAAAAATAGGTTCTCTCTCTCTCTCTCTCTCTCTCTCTCTCTCTCTCTCTCTCTCTCTCTCTCTCTCTCTCTCTCTCTCTCTCTCTCTCTCTCTCTCTCTCTCTCTCTCTCTGTCTCCCTCCCTTTCTCCATCTTCCCCCTCTCCCCCTCCCCCTTCTCTCTTTCTCCCCTCCCTCTCTCTCTCCCTCTGTGAGTGTGTGTATATATACAAGTGTGTATATACACACATAAACATATGCACACATAGATATATAGATATATAGATATATAGATATATAGATATATAGATATATAGATATATAGATATATAGATATATAGATATATAGATATATAGATATATAGATATATAGGTATATAGGTATATAGGTATATAGGTATATAGGTATATAGATATAAATATTCCTTTCCCCTTTTCTTCTTTGACTAAAATACTGGCAAGCAGTTAGGCTAGTTATGGCTGATATAAGCAGGGAACCTATAGTCCTCCAAAGGGATGGTTTTTAAAAACTGCATAAAATACCTGGGATGTCATATGGCAGTTATCAAGTGATGACATGCAGATGTCAACTCTACTTTTAATTAGACTGCAGCCTGAGATTTGGAGCTTTCCTAAAATGTTTACATGCAGCTTGCAGACTTTATCAGCACACAATTTCCTCTGAGAGCTTTTGATCTAGATTTCTTTCTCATGGGCAAGCAGCAGTGCCATTCTGATTGTTTGTGCTGTACTCTGGCCAGCCCACTAACACCCAAGACACCAATAAGAGAGTGCATGTTAAAGTGCTCTGTGAGATAGATATAAACAGCTTAGGAGCAGTCTGCGGTGAACAGTAGCCCAGACCAATTTGACTTCTCTAATTGTAACTCAACTGCTGCAAATATATAGCCAGAGCACAAGGTGTGGCATTTCTCTATCAACATATTCAGGGGAGGAATTTTGAAGGCTCCTTCATTAATGGAAATATTTACATATAATAAATTAACAAGCTGTAGAAACTGATCCTATGCTAACCTTCTTCTGATTACCTTGTTAAACGCATCACTTGTTTTCATGAGAGAACGTTCAAATATGTGAATATATATAATATGACGACTGGATCGTGAACAAATTATATGATGTACAGGTAAATATTGTAATAAACTGAAAATTTATTGCAGTCTAAACTTTTAAATGTTCAACTACAGATAGGCCATTCCGCCAGTTTCATTGGATATACTGTAATAATGACAATACATACAATAGTCAGGTAGAACTTTTGCTAGGCAGTATAGACAATAATTAAATACATGGATTACTTGTATAATGAGATAGAAGTTAGATTGAATGTTAGTTGTGTTACTTATGTTACTTTTTAAAACAAATGGTTCAGAAAGTCACAGTACATAAACATATCTTATTTTTAAAATATTAATTAATCTAAAATAGCCACTTGGAAATCAGAGTGCTTTTTGAGGAGTGTATAGCTAAAATGACAAGAGAGAGAAATTCCACCTGCTGCTAAAGAAACTTCCCAAAGCCCTTTCTTAACAACTTAACTGTTAATATTGGTTCATGTGTCTCTCATAAGAAGCTATACAATTTGAAATGGCTGAACCTCCAATCTGTTTGAAATCAACCTCCTGATGTTCAGTGACGTAAAGGGGCTATAGTTCCTCGATAGTTTCCCAAGCTCTTTTTGCAACATCTCTACTTCTCTCAGAAATCCAGCACATTGTGCAGTCAATCTGCACAGCTACACCCTCCCCAGTGCAGTTTCCTAAGTAGATCTCAGCTGTGCTGCCTTAACTCTCAGTCCCTTAGGAAGCAAGAGGCAGCAGATGGGGTTAGGGCAGAGGGTGACGCTTCTGACAGCAAACGGCCTGGTTCTTGAGTTGAAGCTGTGAGCGTCAGGAAGCACCTCGTCCCTTGAGGACTAGCCATTGAAGAAAGTTAAAAATGAGTCTTTTGAGAAATGTTATTAAAAGTAGTAAAATTCACAATTGTGCAGATGATGTGCTGGCGTATGGTTATTCGGATGCTAATGAGTTTGACATTAGGGAACTCCAAGGGTTTACAGCTACTCCCTCATGTGATTTAGAGCTTTATTGGCAATCTTTGGGAAAATAAGTGGAAACTCTATTGCTAATAAATATAGAACCTGATGGAGCATTAGAGAATAAGGAAGTTGTGTGTGTGTGTGTGTGTGTGTGTGTGTGTGTGTGTTGGGGGAAGAGTGCTAAATTTGAGGATGTTGAAAGAGTTCCTTTCAGTAATCTTTTGTTTTAGAATAATGTATTACAAACAAAAGGACTGAGGCAGGTGCAAAGTGCCTCTTGTAAGAAACTAGATTACTAAATTAAAATCTTATCAGGGTACACAACCTACTTTTCTAGTAGTGTGTCTATTATAAGATTAACATGCTTTTAGTTATTAGGATCATTTATTTCCTGTCATCCATAATGCCATTTTCTTTCTTTGTTGTAATACTTACCTCAATCTGTCTGACACAACCAAATTTGGAAAAGAATCTTAACTCATGCCTCTGTCTATTGCCTCTACTTATTATAGATATAAATATTACAAACGGTATTTTCAGCTTCAACAGGAGATACTCAAAAATTATAGACACTAAAATAATATGCATCAAAAGTAATCTTATACCATGAAGAAATTGGTGGTACCTTAATTCCAGACATGCCCTAGGATAGATCTCCAAAGTGATAGTATTGGTAGGAAAGTTAGTAATGTCCACCAATTGTGGAAATTCTAGCTGCTCATTAGAGCCCTGAATGTCACTCAGCTTCAAAAATACCCTTTCCAGAAAAAGAAGGAGCTAAAATGGGATATGGCTAGAAAAAGGAATTTAAATCCCTTCTTTTCCTTCTTCTTCAGTTTGTTTTTAAAACAAAAGTTTAAAGAAACAAATCATCAGATTTATAATTAGATATCTTGACAAAAGATAACTTTGTTCATCGTTAATTCCAAAATACCATTGATCTGAATATTCTTTCTAAACGCTGTGATAAAATGTTTTTTTATTGCAGTCTAGGAAATTCAAAGGCATTCTTTCAATGAAACATACAAAATGTAGTTTAAACATCTAAAATATTTTGAAAATAAAGGTGAATGAATACAATCTATCACAAACTTTTCTTGTACAATAGAAATGTTCTAATGTTCTCACTGAAATTATGAGAATAGCTTCATGCACTGGGATTCAGTGATATCCTTATCCAACCAAGATCACCTACAAAATATTTAAAGAGAAGGGGACTGTGCTTGAAGATTTATATTATAAAACTGCAATGTCAAGAAATCAATCAATAAGTGCAATTTTTCAGATAATGGGAATTCCAGTAATTTCTGAACAAGCAACTTTTGCTCTGTTTAATCATTAGATAGTTACAACAGTTTGAAGTCAAGGAGGAAAACATGCTTTGGAGCTCTCTAAATCAGTTTCTTTACTATAACTGTCCTTGATTGGATTGCATATAGATACTAATCTAATCCTATGAATCAACTTAAACTGTAGTGACCAAAATACTGATGTATGAGAGAAGTAGATAGGTTGACTGGCAAGTAGGCAAACAGGCAGGCAATATGTCTCTTATTTCTGGGCATTGAGGCCATCTAACTGGCCCTGATCTTCAAACTATAACAATGTTTCTCAACTTTGGCACCTTGAAGATGTATAGCTTCAACTTCCAGAATTTCTCAGCAAGCTTAGGGAAATTTGTATCAGACCTCTTCAAATTGTAAAAGTTGAGAAACAGTGAACTATAAAGTTCCCCATTTTTTCATGTATTTCCTTCATGTTGAAGCTGCAACTGTGTAACATTCTAGACTATGGACTGCTCAAGATTAAGTAGCATTCAGGACTATAAACACGTTCCTTAGTAAATTGTCAAGACACCTTAAAGGATATTAATGAGTCAAGGTTCTAAAATTCATTTTTAACTGTCCAGTTTGCCTTGTAGAAAAATATATGCAGACAGGGATGTTGCAATCCAGTATATACTTTGTGCGGTATAATGTTTTAGATATTTTTTTACTGTGAGTTTTTAAAAATGGTATTGATTTCTAAGTGGAATTATGCGTAAGGCATCTTGTATGCCAGAACTGGTGTTAATAGTAATACTCTACTCTTTTCGGACCTTTGACCTGGTAGAACAATATTTAAAAATTACTTACACACACACACACACACACACACTCTTTTACTTGTGTATGTGTGTGTGTGTGCATGTATGTGTGTGCATTACAAATCAATCCACTGAAAATGAACGTCTCTTTACTGAAAACTATGAACTGTAATCTATCACTTTGGTCCAGTCTTTTCAACCACCCAATTCTATGCAGGCAGCCACACTAGTCAAGAACAAATTTTGTTCCTAACTCAGGTTTTAACTCATGTCATGTAATATTTATTCATTCAATGACCAGCAACATAAAACAGCCCAGAAGGAATGAAAGATAATAAGTAGAATCAGAATCAAAATAAGGCAAAGGAGCACAAATATATATTGACTAGTGTTAAGTAAATAAAATGCAGAGTATATCCCTATTAACACATCCCTATTAAAACACTATTGTATTTGTTCATCTACATATTAATAAAGCCTACCTACATACAGTATTAAGACCGTACAACAAATATATATTCACCAAAAATTATTAAAGTGCAACTGAACAAAATATTAGTGAAAATAAGAGTCATTACTTCTTTATTCGGTTTTGCCTTATTTTCATTGTAGTAGCACAAACATTTGGCTACTGTATGAGTAATGCCAGGATTTAAGTCCTGGAGAATTCATGTAACAATTATATGGTCTACCTAGGAATCACTCTGTTATGGGGAGAATCAGAGGTGATATTCTGCCAGTTTGCTCTGGTTTGGATGAACTGGTAGTAGTGGCAGTGGGGGGGGGGTTTTCCGCCCACCTGCCCAGACATCATCATGGGTGCTCTGTGTATGAGCAGAAGGTTCTGTGCTTGCGCAGAAGCCTCACATGCGAGAGCCCCAGTTCCGAACCAGTAGCGAAGTTTTCATGCCTGGGGAGGATGTATTTTGATCTAATAGCCCTATAGTATTTATAGCGTAATAAAGCATGTGTGATGTTTTCAACTTCCTTATTTCCACATGTACATATTCATTCTGCTGTGAGGATTTTATTATATCAGCCTTGCTTAAATCTACCTCTGAAAATTCTATTTGAACTTAGGGATGGTTAGATCTCTCAGATATCTTGCTGATTGCCATATACCCCATCTTATCCCATTTCTATTATGTAGAAGTATCCTATTGGCTTCTAACTGGAACTCCATAGCTCTTATTCTATTGAAAACCAATTGTTTGGATTGATCATAGCCTAATGAGATTAAAAACAGTGGAGAAAGTCCATACAATGCCAGCTTATGTTTCCAGGGAGAGTAGAAGTTACTTATCAGAACTATGGAAGGAAGACCAGCTGGAAAAAATTGAATGTTCCGCCAGAAGGTTGTCATCCTCTCCCAGGCCCTATCATGAATTTGAGGCATTCCCAGGTTTTAACTCAAATTTGTATGTAGGTCAGAACTTGTATTTAAAAACAGACTGTCTATAGCAGACATTGTTGTCCTTCTTCAAGCTGACGAACTATTGAATGGTCTCAGGAACTTCTAAAAACTGTTGGGAAAAGGCTGCATATTAAAAGTGTATGGCTTCAGCAGTTCCTGAAAGCACTGAGTGGTTCAGCAGTTTGTCAGCTTAAGAAAGGACAACACCATCTGCATTTTTAGAAATAGGCAGCCAGTTCATATCTAAGGTTTATTCTTAAATCAGATATTCATAGCCCAGGGTCTTTCAGTAAAAAAAAAAACAGTGACTGACCCAAACTCACTTAGATGCCATCAGTGACCAAGGGAATACTACACCTTGGTTCTTGCTGCTTCCAGGCTAGCACCTTAGCCAGCATTATATATACCTTTTTTTCTTATATTTTACACTTTGCTTAAATTATAAACAGATATCAGGGTAAGAATTAAACCCTTGCAGTTCTTTCAGCTGGAGAAAACCATTAGCAAACCCATTGTGTTTCCTACATTTATATCATATAATTATTGACTTATAAGTGTCCCATATCTAAAGCTATTCAATATTACAATAACAATGATGAAATTTCTACAGTACTTTCCAAGTATATTAGAAATGTATTGATCCTCGAAGAGTGGTTGGAATATGTTTTTGAAATAAAGCTTTAGAATAGATGTACAACTCTGTTTTTTCCCCCATTATATTTTTCCACAATGTTTATACTGTCCTTTTGTCTGAGAAAGCATAGTAGATATATTATTCTCATATATTTATATTCACACAAATAATAACAAATCATGTAATACTGCAATGCAAATTCTACTCTTTGTTTTACTTGTATCATGACCAGTGGTGGTATTCAGCCGGTTCGGACTGGTTTGGGTGAACTGGTAGTGAAGACCTGCCCACCGCCCACCCACCCTCGCACTATGCTGTCCTATTTAGCCACATTTTCTAAGCTGGGTGCATGTGTGCAATCCCCGTGCATGAGCAAAGCATATGCATGGAATTAAAAATATAAGGGGTGTAACCTGCATATGACATAAAATCACATGATTTGGAAAAGCTTTACTTGATATGGATGCCCATGTTTCTTTACTGAAGATAACTTTTTATGATATGGCACATGATATGGCCTGAAAACACACAAAGTCTCCCTGATTTGAATCTTCTCATCTTTAGTTCACATTGCTGATATTGTACTTAAGTAAAACTACAAATTACATAGTTAAATAAAGATCTGTGTAATTCATCTCCAAACGAAGTTGTCTATTTATTATATTTATTGACATACATACATGGAATTACAATGTAATTCATAATATAGATTGGGTACAGTTTCCTTTGAATTTTCAAATGATAACACCAAATGATAAACGTATGTAAATATATATTCTCTTTGGATTAGCAAAATCCAAAGTTTCATTTTTTCCCCTCCATCTCAAGTACAAAATCCAAATGTTAGATGTATTACTTTATTTGGTTAGGGCAGTGAATTTAGCCATCAGTGTTAGTTCCATCAGTTCTTTTACCCATTCATCCATTGTGGAAATTAGAATATCTTTCCATTTTTGTGCATGAAGCATTCTGCAGGGTCCAATCTGGGTTGGTTACCAGGACCAGAGGTTTTGTCTTCTGAGCTTTCGGACTCATACTGGAGCCCATCTTCAGGGAACTTCTCTCTAGCCATAAAGCATTCTTGCTGCTGTCAATATGTATAGCAACAAGGTTCCAGATTTCTTCCCCCCGCCACCCCCAAATTCTTTGTTCATTAAACTTAAAAGAAAAGTCTCTACCTTAATTATATATTCATTTTTTAAAAATCTTCTGCAGTAAAATATAATTTTTATTGTATTTCTTTACTTATCAGAACTCCATCAAAATGGTGAAAAGTTCCTTCTTTGCATTTACATTTCTAACATACATTTGAAATCACTTTGCATATCTATGACAATTTTGGGGGGTGTTTAATACCAACTATGCATCACTTTATAAACAATTTCTTTTAGATAATAGTTTAATGTAAGCTTTCAACCCTTCGTCCACATGTTTTCCCATTGTTCAAGCATTATATTATACTCCAAATTCTTTGGCCATTGAATCATGCAATGCTTCACATAGTCATTGTCCAAATTCAATTTCAGTAACAATTTGTAAACCTTGCATTCTTTCTTACAGAGATTGAATTTTGGGATTATCTGTTAAGTCAGACAAGACATTTTGGTCCAAGAGACGGATTTGGTCATTTGGAATTTGCACATAATTTTACTCCGAAGCAAACAAAGGTGGGATAACATTTTTGGTGTTTAGTTTTGAGTGGAAAGTATGTTATCTCATTTGTCAAACTTGTTTCATTTGGACATTTTGTTTGGATTTTAAAACTTTTGATTTATTCAGACAATATAATTAGTTAATTCCCAAAGCATCTTTTAAATAAGGGAATGGTGCTTCTATTTTTTTTTCACTTTCAGATGAGGCAAGCAGCAATGATATTTTCACATACACATGTATGCCTTCGTATTAAAAATAAATATTGTGCAAAACATTCATTACATACTTCCATCACAGTACATTGGAGCTTTTATTCTTTCAAACTAAAAGTTCTTTTATACTATTTATACTCTGCCATTGTATTAACAATCACTTTTCTTTCTTTTTAAATTTTGTAGTTGCAATGAATTATCCAGAAAACTGATATCCTTGTACAATAAAACCCCTTATTTTTTCTTACAAAAAATATTTTTTTCTAAAGAGCATAAGATTTGTGCATATTTATTCTGAAGATATAAAGTTAGTACCTGCCCCCACCCCACCCCCATTTCATAAAGCTGTGACTTTACCCTCTGATGCCTTGGTAAAGCAGACTAATAGAAATCCTTGGCACACATGAGTTACCTAAGGGAATAATAGAACTATTTGCTGTAATCGTTTGGCAAAAGGACATAAACATATGGCTTTGGTTTATATTCAGTCCTGCCAGTTGTGCAAAGTTGCGTGGACGAGGTATACAACAGCAGTGACAACTCCAAAATCAGAACGGAGAATCAAAATAAATCATCCTCATTAAAGAGTCATCCAAGCTTGTCTCTGGTATAACATGTATTCCACTGTTAATCCAGTTTTGAATTTTAGATTCCTTTTCGAAAATAGACATGCTATTTTACCATGCTATCATAGAAAGGATTACATGGTGCATAGTCTCAAATTAAAACTCTTTCTGATTTAGGTTTAGCTTTTAAACTTGTCTATTCTAGCTTTGAAGAACAGGAATATTGGTACAGTAGTCAGATTCATATCATTTATTTTTCATTTTGAGGGTGCAACAGCATTAATGATCATATGGATAATACTGTGTGCAAAAGCAGCTTTCAAAATCCTGAAAGCTACAAAGCATCAGAGAAAATACTCTAATTACAGCGTTGATGCTGTTGATGTATAGCTGATTTAAAAAAGAAAACAAATACAGATAATATTCCAAAGTAACATTCCAAACTGACTTTTTATTTTCTTTCATTATTAATAAGTATCTGCTAATATCTCATAATGTGATATTGTTCTTCCTTAACCTCAAAATTATTATTATCCACATTTTAATTCTGTAACATGTATATGTGTGTAAAATATGAAATTTAATATTTATCCAATTGTAATTAGTTTAATTAGTTCAAGAGTTCTTATAAAATTTATTTAACTAGCTTTATTCTTTTCTGCTGGTTATAATTTTCTTTCAATCTACATTTTATAAAGCATAATGAAATTGACATCTTGCTTACCAAGAAAGCCAATAGTAATGGGCAAATTTATTCCCAACCTAGAAAACTCCTAGGAATTTGTTTTATACTAAGTTACAATGTTATAATCTCTATGTGGACATACATTTATTATTCTAACGTTAGGATTTTCTGCCGTAAACATAATCCTTGGCCTCTTCTGTAACCCGAAGAGTCATTTGAGATAGCAATCCATCAATTTGATTTTCTTCCTTTCCAAGTGTAAATGGACACCAGATTATCAACTTTCTTATAGTAAAGCAGCAGTATAGCTATAATATCAAGTGGAAATTTATAAAGGAAGAAGAAATAGAAATCAAGAGGGATTGTGATCAGATATTTATTATTTTGCTTATTATTTACTTTCATATTTTTATGTTACACGGAAGAATAGGTTGCATGGTTCCTAAATAATTCTTATCTGCTCCAATCAATCAAGTCATGTTATTCACCACACAAAAAATTGTTTGTATAATCTCAATCCCAGTCGGACACAAAACTTTAAAAAACAAATTGGAGCCCATATTTGAATGATGGTGAAACTAGAAACTGTATTAAATACAAGGTATTTAAGCACTGCAGTCACCCTATTCTAATCAGGATTTTACACAAAGTTGTTTTTTTGCCTTGGAGGAAAAATTACAGGTAACAGTTTTATTCCCAGATCAAGTTGCAGTTATGCTCAAAGATGATAGAGGGAAAGATTAAAATAATTGTGTTCAGGCAACACACACACACACACACACACACACACACACACACGGGTATGTCTTGTGTTTCAGATCTGGAGAAAAGGAACAGAATCAGCAACTATCTGCTTTATTTTACCGTTGTTCTGTTTTTCAAAAAGTAGTCTAATCACATAGGAAAATATTATGAAATATAGTTAAGCAACTATAGACTGCCTTTTCATTAAATGGAAGCTTACCTAATGGAAATGACCCCTACTTTTAACTTTATTTATTTCTCTAGAAATATTTTGGAAGACAAAGCATTCTGCTACAGGTAATACAGATAGTTAGGTTAGGGTATATTTCTCAGTGCTGTTATAATTTTGAATGGTGACTAAACAGGATAGCTGATAACTGAGGACCACCTGTAAGTATTTAAGGTCCTCTTACCACATCATTGAGCTGATCCAAATTTAGTAATATTTAGATTCGAGCTATCTCAGTCAAAGAAACATTTATCATAATTGTTCAACTCAATATGCTGATTTCAGAAGATCAAATGACTTAGTTTTCCCAATGATGGTTTCTGAATTGTCCCAGACGATTTATGAGAATGCCGCAGATCCTACCTAGAGAGAGAATAAACTGAAAAAAACTAATGATATGAGTTTCATCTCGTGTTGTTTCTGTTATTTGGTTCCAATTAAGCTATGTGTTTATATCAATTATTAAAATTATCAGAATTATCCAGCTTCAAAATGCTTATATGTAAACAGGATGCAATTTGGCCCAAATGCTGGTTAATAAAGGGTAAAAAGCCTTGGAAACCCAATACCATTTGTATATATTACTTCTAAACATGGCTTCTACTCTTTGGAACATCTTGCCCTCCTCCCCTAGGTGAGATTTGCCCCATTTCTCCTGACCTTCTGTAAGGCCTGAAGACCTGTCACTGCCATTTGGCTTGGGGTCCCAATGGGAGAGTATCATGCTGGAGGTGATTGATGGACCAATGGCAGACTCCATCTCCCCATTTGCTTACCTTGTTTCCTCCCTTCCCATATTTTACCATCATTTTAATCATAATATATATTTTGTTTTATTATGGGTTATTGTATTGTTTTTATTTATATTTTTGTATGTTTCTTGTGAACATATACACATATACATACACGCAGATAGACACACACCTGTACAGTTTTATTGCTTTTAACCTTGTAAGCCTTCCAAAGTTGTCCTAGGGCAAGATGGGCAGCAAACAAATTTAATAAACTAAAAACATAAACATATTGCAAATTTCACTTAAGGCCGTTTTATTCATGAAAATGCTTTAATGTTAGGGAATCGGGATCCATTCATTTTATCAATTGCAAGCAAGGGCTTCAAATTGCAAGGCTCATTTTAAGGTTCGGATCACAATCGTCATTTTCATTTTATAAAAGCAACCAATTTGATTTGGGAACATGATGGAGGGCAGGAGACAGTTCGAACTCCTTTGTTTTCAGGCATGGAGAACAAAATCATTCAGCTGATGCTTGCAACTTTTTTGTGAACGTCTAACATTTATAACAAGATGGGCAAAAGTTTGGAGGATCACTTTTGATGCATACAGTATATGTACTCCTATATGTACTTCTATAAAATGCTCCCTGCAAACAGAAAGCTAAACAAGAGCTCAATCAAATGTGCAGTTTACTTGGGTCTGTGTTTTGATTATGCAGATTAAAACTGGGAAATGTTTCAGGTTTAAAAGTTGGACAATTAAATTGAGTGGTACCAAAATCATGTATACTTAATTCTGTTAAGTTAAACTTAGTTCAGTATTGAAGTATTGAAGTTTAAAATAGATATGTCAAAAGTTATTTGTACACAAAACCATGAGTGTTTTTGTTCGTTCATATACTCACTCATATATACATAGTGATACACTTACTGTCTAATATGAAAATATTGGTTACTTTGCAGAATTTATGAGGGGTTTGCTTTGCTATATACTTTTTTCCTTAATTGCATATGATCTCATTGCATTTTACTCCAAAATATTAAAAAATGTTGCTCCCAGAAACTAAGGGCAAAGCATAATATTTTCATTTTAAGATCACATAAAACATTGCCTGTCACTAGTGAATATAAAAGCTCTTTGAAGGCATTATTAAAATGAAAATCATTAGTCAAATGAACTATAATGCTCTATTGTGTGAACACGTACTTAAAGGAACTCTTGATTAAATCACATATTTTATGTCTGTGGGTGAAATATGCATCCCAATAAGTGTACTTAAGATGGCAGCTTTTAGTAGGATATTGGGAATTACAATGTAAACTCCACATAAAAGTAATATATAAGCAATAGTGCTTCTTATCTTTTAAGCCTAACAAAATTTCTTCCTCCCACTTCCTTTACTTTTCAAATTTCAAGTCTGTTATTTTTAATGATGTCAAAGAAACTTTTTAAAATCATGCCATTACATTAAAAATAAGAAATGCTTATCTGTTTTTTAACTTATGGTTAGAATGAAATAGTTCAGCTTATTTCACTGTGCTTCCCCCCCCCCTACAATTCTTAAAATGAAGTTCAAAAGAATGCAGATTCAAACTATTACATATTGAACGAAGTTTGGTCAAATAGAGGAAGGAACTAGTTGGAACTTTTACTTCTTTGTGATACGTTATTGTTTCATTTGGATGATCCCCAACCCTCTTAGCTTTTTGTAAGAGATCAAAAACCTGGATGTTCCTTCAGGCATTTGGGTTGGGTTAGGTGAGTTTATGCTGGCTTATTTTATCTTTTTATGAAATGGGATCATTGTTGTGTTACTAAATTGTTTCCAACTTTTCTATGCCATTCAGAGTTACTTTTGTGCAATGGGTAACCACATGCATTCTCTCTGTGTCTGGGTGTGGGTGAAGTAAGCAAGCTTTTAGTAGATTATTACGTATATGTACCAAAGAGGCATGAGAAAACAAAAGGATGGAACTGCATGGCCATAACTCTTCAGCCTTCTTATCACCAAGCTGTTTCTTTTCAAACTGCAGATGTTTGATGTTCTGTTAGAGTCAATTAATCAAACACTATACACATGGAAAATTAAAGACCAAGAATAAGAATAAGCTGCAATGTCAGTAAAAATCTATACTACTGGTACAGTAGAGAAAGGATATATGTTCTCTATGATCGGATGAATTGAAAACATACAGAAGGAGTCTTGTTGATCTGATGGTATAAAGCAATTGAGACAGGGCTTTGAAAAAGGTATGAAAGAACTATCAGAGTGATTTACAAAAAAGATTACACAGACTTAAAGCAAGAATAAGAAAGAAACTCAATTCTGCTTTAAATAAGGTGGGACAAAGAGAAATTTGGAGAGTCTTTTGTGAGTTTGCTTTAATACCCTATAACATGATAGTCAAACTCCTGATCCATGGGCTGGATATTTTACATGCTGGCCACACCCATGAAGGGGAAAAAGTCCAGATACATCACGTGACACCATCGTGATGACACGAGTTTGACACTTGCCCTACAACAATCAAATAGCATGCTGGAATATCTTCAGGGTCTGTGTATGTGTACCTGCATTTGTGTGCCTTAGAGTCAGTTTTTAACTTCTGGCAACTGTCTGGACTAGACTGAAGTTTTCTTGACAAGATTTTTCAGAAGTGGTTTGACTTTGCTTCCTTCTTAGGACTAAGAGAGGGAGACTAAGGCAGGACTAGAACTTACTGTTTCTAGCCTGCTACCTACACCAATTTGGCTCTATTCAGGCTCTGTTTGACCTATCTCAAACTGCTGACAAATATAAATTTGAGCATACATATAACATGCAATGGAGAGCATGTTATATATCTTATAAAATAATTCCACTGGAATCAAACGAGCTTATCAATTGATTATATGGCTGATATATTTGATGTGACCAATCATACTTACATTCCATCTTATACAGGTGACTTGGATAATGTACAGAAATAAAACTCAAGGCTACAATGTAAAATAAATGACATGCAAGAGTAAATAATAATAACCCCACTGATCCCCCCCCCAAAAGACAGAAAAGTAAATAAAAAGAAAGAAAAGAAAATGCATCAATACTAACTTAACCTCTTGATCCAGACATCTAGGGAAACAGTTAGGTCTTCAGTGCCTTGCAAAAGGCTAACAAGGCTGGGAAAAACTGAATTTCCAGGTATATGCACAGGGTAGATGTAATTGCTGTTTCATTTGTCCAATCTATAAATGTTATTATTTGTTTTACAATTATAGAACATTATTTTAGGAATGTTTATTTCAGTTCATTATGCTCAGAAACTTAAAATATGTACAAGCTATTTAAGGAAACATCAAACATTTTGACTTTAGTAGTGTCAATGCTTCTAGAGTTCAGAAAAATAATCATATCAGGTTGACTGATTTCTTAATTAATTGTTCTCCAGATTTGTTGTGACTTCCTCAACTTCCAATAATCACACTGACTAGTGTTGTTGTTGTTCAGATTTGTATGATACCCCATTTAACATTATCTCTGAGTGGCTTTACAATAAAAGACAATGCATGAAAAACAATAGGAAAGCCTGATGCAAAAACAGCAGTATAATGAAGACACTACATTTCATAGTGGGCACCAGGTTGGAAAAATTGAACTAGGTAGCTGTTCAGCGCCCAAGTAGAATTAAGAAAGGATATAGTAATATTTATCTTTTAGTGTTCAGCAATTGAAAGTAAATGTGATCTGCTGGATTATGGTGATATTCTGCTGCTTCTTATTTGTTGTTGCTGCATACTGAAAAATGTGGTATGTTTCAAAGGAGAAAGGATGCTATATTATTTTTTTTTTAATGTAGTATTGCCTGAGTTAATAAAAGGCTGCCCGGGTACCATGCCCCAAAGTAGGAGGTCTGCAAAATGTGATTTAAAAAAAACAAGATGGTGGGCTGTGATAATGTGAATGAAGCTCCACCTGTTTTTTATGTGCATCAGATAAATGAGTTGGGACTTTGATTGTACCATTTCAGCCTCCATTTTGACATATATATTTTTACCACAACATGAGTATACTCTTTATTCAATTACTTTAGTTAAATAGCCAGTTGATTTATTTCAATTTTTCTTATTAAGAAAGGGCTACTTAATATTTAGCAATGTGTCATAAAACAAGGCTCTACCAAAGAGTTCAAGTAGACTTTTGAAGAGAATGGCAGTAATTGCTCAACTTTGCATCACAACTCTTTAAAATATGCCATTGAATGAATGGAAAACCGCGCTGCATTGGGACATAGTAAATAACTCCAGCTTTTTGAGGATGGATGTTGGGGGAAGGGGAGGGTGATTTGAGTTTTCTGTGGACTACTTTATATGCGGCAGACACCCTCAGCCCATGATGATGGGTTTACAGTGCTATGTTCATCATACTAAATAGGCCTAGCCAGATTAATCTTAATCTGTTTAAACATCTGTCATAAATTCAAATGATTTTCCTAAAGAAAGAAAATCAATAGAAAAAAAATCACCTATATTGATTTGGCTAGTGTTTTGCAGCCACTGTGTGGTATTTAAATATTCATGACCAAATAAAAACTCAAATAAATGCTGCTTAAAAAGAGCCAGAATTCCCTGCACTTTTTTTTGTTTCACAATTAAAAAAAGAATTGCAGTGATTGGTGTAGCGTTTATTATGAAATGATGAGGATGGAATTCTAACTGCTTTTAAAAATAATAATAGTTTTAGCTTCTAAGAGGGGCTGTTAATTTTTTCAGCAGAGTTGCAGGTGAAATACAGCACATTGGATAAATAGTCTGTATTGGTTTAACTGCACATAATATATAGTGTGATCTGGAGTTGTTTGTCTCAATAGACTATAGTAATCAAAAGTAATGAACCTATTATGTGCAGGACCTTGGAGAGCATGGAATGGCAGTAAAAGTGTGGCACATAAAAGGTTTATTAAAGGAAATTAAAGTCCATCATTGCCACACCTGCTCCCCTATTATAAGTCTATGGCAGGTCAGTGCCTTCAATCACGACTCAGCATCAGAGAACAGAGCCACATTTCCCATTACTATTGCAATCACACTGCAAGCTACCCCATCTAAGGTTTGAATGGCAGCAAGCAACAGAGAAGTTTTCTTTCTGATCAAACACTTTATTTTTAATTATCTACATGGATAGCCATTTTCTATGGAGCATTTTCTATTATCCTCCATTATCCTTCATTGCCAACACCCACACCCACACACAGACTCCCCCACACACAAACACATTTCTAATTTCAGATTATGCAAGACCAAAACCAAAGAAACAGACTTATTCAAGTATTTGCATAACGTTTACAAAAATCGGTTCAACTGTTTGACTGCTTGTTTATTCCTATAAAGAGCTATTTAGGTCATATATCATGCACCATATGTTACATATCTCATATAGCCTTCTGTAATATTAGCTGTGGTGGGGAACAGAGACACTCAAATTCTTGTTACATTTTGAAGTTGGTTGCATTTATAGTCATAATACTGAAAAAGACTGATTTGTGTGAATATATGCGAATTAAAAAGTTCCTTGAATTCTCTAATATTTGATTGCAGTAAATATGCAATCTTAAAAAAATTGCTGGGAATGGAAATGCAGATTAAGTAATACAAATATGCAAGATTAATGGATAAATTCTATTCACATCATTTATTAACTCAGCAGAAGTTACCTCCTTTCTAAATTAAATGGACTGAACTTGCTATAGAGAATTAACTGTTTTGGATCATATAATGCTTTGATTCCCTCTCAAATCCTACTGTATTGACTTCATCATGACAGTATATATGTGCATGTGTCTGTATGCTCCTGGGAAGGATAATGAAGAATTTATAAGACCAACCAGATGAGCCAAAGCATAAAAGTCATTCTAACTAAAGCAAGGTGGCACCAATATTGGGCAACAGTGACATAGAACATGATGGGAGTGGATTATCATTTTAGTGCTAATGGCAAAGGTATAATTTTATGTGCAGGAGAAAGCAAGGGTAAATCACTTTTGTACTTTACCAAGAAAACCATGTAGATATACATATAAAATGATTGATACAATACAATAGTAGAGTTGGAAGGGACCTTGGAGGTCTTCTAGTCCAACCCCCTGCCTAGGCAGGAAACCCTATACCGTTCCAGACAAATGGCTATCCAACATCTTCTTAAAGACTTCCAGTGTTGGGGCATTCACAACTTCTGGAGGCAAGCTGTTCCACTGATTAATTGTTCTAACTGTCAGGAAGTTTCTCCTCAGTTCTAAGTTGCTTCTCTCCTTGATTAGTTTCCACCCATTGCTTCTTGTTCTGTCCACAAGTGCCTTGGAGAATAGCTTGACTCCCTCTTCTTTGTAGCAACCCCTGAGATATTGGAACACTGCTATCATGTCTCCCCTAGTCCTTCTTTCTCTTAAGCTAGACATACCTAGTTCCTGCAACCGTTCTTCATATGATAATATACTGGTAGATAATGAGCCTTCAACATACTTTCAAGGAATCATTGAGAATCATTTGACATATTATATTGGTGTTTATGACATAGCTAGATTAGTCTTCAGGCTATATAATGGCTGTTACCATAACAAGACAAGAAAAGCCAAAACTGAAAAGACAGAGAATTAGAATGGGAACATGAAATACAAAGAACATAAACATAGGTCAGCTCAGTACTTCGTACTTTGAAAGATAAAATGCATTGACTATACTTTGACAACTTCATCAGATAACTGAACTGAGTGGAAGTGGTCTCTTTCAGTCAGAAAAGTTTTTAACATTTAGGACACATGAAAGAAGGAATGGCATTGCTTTTATAGTCAGGAAGTATGAGTAAGGACAGTTCTTGACTACAATGCAAACAATGATCAAATATCGATTGCAACAGCAAATATATAATAAGGAACTGATTGTGGAACAGATCACAGATTGCTCATGTGCAACTTCCTAGTCAAGCTGAAAAGGCTTGAAAGAAGAAAGCCAATTAGTTTTCATGATAGGATCTTGAGATATATTCACAATTTTCAAGATGGGCCGCAGGAATGGCTTTGATGTCCTGAATTTCATTGATAGGGAACCAGAGGAAGTGTGGAGTTTGTGAAGAATGCATGTGAAAAGAAATTGCCAAAGAGCAAGCAACCAAACTCTGAAGCTACATGGCCATAAAATGTGCACCAGTGTAATTCAATTGCTGCTAGAAACACCCTTCATTTGTGTTAACCATGCCAAGCTATGCAATGTGCTTATGAAAATGGGAATCCCACAACATCTCATTGTCCTCATGCAAATTATCTGAAGCTCTAGTAATATGAGTCAAGGAGTACACATAAAATGAGACTATGATTAAATGCAAAGACCAAACTAATAATAAGTAAAGTAACCAACATTTGAAATAACAATGAACATATTAAATGATGGATACCTTCTACTTTTAAAAATCTAATAAAAGAACTGGAAGTCGAGAAATGTACCACAAACTAAGTGTTAGTACAATAGCAATGAATGTATTGGAAAAGAAGCTGCAAATGCCAATTAAATCAGAATTATGCAAGTACTGGTTTTCTCTGCTCTATGAATGTGAAAGTCAGACTCTGAAAAGAAATAGAAAGACAATCAATGATTTTGAACTTTGATATTGGAAAACATTCCTGAGATACCATATCATGAATGGAAAAAGAAGCAAAATAAAGAATCATGAAACAAATGAAATCCAGAGTTACCACTTGAGAGACAATTCATGATGCTCAAATTATCATGTTTTGGACACATTATGCAAAGATTTATGCAAAGACTTGATAAGTCTATAATTCTGAAAAAGGTGAAAGGAAAAAAAAGGATGACCAGCAGCAAAGTGGATGGACTCAGAGTGTCGAGGAGTGCATTATTGGAAAAATAGGAATGGGATTTTATATCATAAAGACATAAAATCCATCTATATCCCTAAGAGTTGATACCAACTTTATGGCATATAATTGTTCTTTTGTTATGGAGATAAAATAAAGTAGGGTACTCGTGTAAACCAACTTGAGCTTCAAATTAAATAATACACAAAATAGTAAATCCAAACCAGATAATGTATATGATTTGAGCAGGTTTGAGCATCAGATTGTTATTGCTATTAATCAGTCCTTTTAACAGAGATCAATTAGTACATAAAGCACAATAACTCAAAATCAGAATTATTTCAATCTGCAATTGTTTTACCATCCAATAGTCAAGTTTCTTAGTTATGCTTAACTGCAATCATTATAGGCTACAATTCATAATAATAAACTAAATGCATAGTTTTGGAGCACAAACATTTCCTAGCTTTTTAATTACAGATGGGTGAAGAAAATAAATGTCAGACAGTTTCCCCCAGCCTTTAATTTGTGTTGAATTGAAGACTATAATCCCAACACATCTGGAGACACCAGCCTTCTCTTAAAATTTAGAATTTTTTATAACAAATAATATACAATACATAATTGTTGTATAATATCTTTGTTGCAAAATATATTTCGGTGTTTCAGGTTAATCCACAGAGTGTACAGAGGTTTCTGTGGTTCATGGCAGAGTGTGGCCCCAGTCCTGAGGTCTTGGTAGGCTGGATGAGATCAGAAAATTCAGAAGGCTTCCTGCATCTTTATTGTGCTCTACTCTGTATAAAAATATTCTTAGCAAACTAAAAAAAATGTTTATTTCTAAATGTAACAAATCATGAAAATTGTGCAGAATTTTATTTTTATCAAAGGAGCAATGAACAGGGTAGCTGCCCTTAAAAAAAGTCATATGAATAAATCCGTTGCATATGTGCCTAATTTACTAATTTCAAAATCTATACTACCAGATCTTAATTCAATAAGCAAACATTTCATCATCTCAAAAATGTGGTTCCTTTGTATTTTTCAGAATTTAATTAGCTCTTTTGCTCAAAACCTCCAATTACTTTTTTGTCCCTTCTTCTTGTTCAGATCCAGGATGAAAGCCCTCACATTTCCTTCCTCTGTTTAAGTGGAAAACACACAATCATACACACAATTTAAGAACAGCTGCTCCTCCTGCTTTCATTGTCAGTCTGAAATTTTGTTTATCACCAATAATGATGGAGGAATTTTTTTCCTCCCATTTCTAACTGGATAGTGGATTTCTTCATACTGTAAATAAAAGCTAATGTTTTTACTTTACAGAAAAATGTTAAGAGTTTTCAAATATAATAAAATGGCATGACATATAATTGACAGAATGTTTTTATTCATAACTTCCTGGGTAACTGTAGGGAGGCAATAGGATCAAAATCAGCCCTGCTTGGTTGTGGTTTCTATATCAGTCTATCCAAAGAAATTTATATCAAATAATATACTCTGAATTATATAGTTTGAATATATTTGTTTCAGTTGAAGCTATGATTGTTTGAAACTATACTGATGAGATGTCACCAGAAGCCGGACCAATTTTCATGGCATAATTCTACAAGAATACACTGCTTTATTAAAATTCTGTGAATTAATCATAGACCACAAAGTTATGATGAATTTAATGATCATATCCCAATTGTGTGAGACATACCTCCAGTGCCAAGATATGTTCCAAATCCACAACATACCACCAGAATAGTTACAATAGTGATTGTCACAATAGACTTAGCATCTCCCACAAAACAAATCTAAAATCTATGAGATATAAGGGTGGTGGTCTAGGGCTTAGGTTTAAATCTTTGTCAATGAAGAACACTGGATAATTAGGAATCAATCAGGATCTTGTTTATTTTGCAGAGTTGTTATTGTGGGAATAATCAAAAGGAACCAGAAATTCATACATTAACTTGAAATCCCAGAGGAAAAAAGCAGAACACAAATCTAAACAATGTAAATAATAAAATAGTCTTGAAAAAGAAGAACGTGAAAGATATTTTTTTAAAAAAAAAACTATGTGTATTACATTGTGGCTTAGGATATTTTTTCACATTTCTTTCTTTAAAAGGTTTATTTAAAATACTTGCTTATTTTCTGTCAGTTCTGGGTTTCTAGAGGGTGTACAGCATGGCTGGGTTGCTGCCGGCATTATTGCGGGTTCGGCATGCACATTTGCATTTAAAAAGATCTGTGCATGCACAAAATGTTAGAAAAGGAACAAAAAATACATTTCTTCAATGAAAATTGTTCTGTGCATGTGAAGAACCAAAAATCAAGATGGCGGCCGCCGGAGGAGAACCGGTTCAGGGGCGTGGCATGCATGAGTCCAGCAACCCAGGCTGCCAAATTACTACTGGTTTAGTTGAACTAGTAGGAAATCACCTCTGGTGTACAGAAATATGAAAATAATTTAATTACAATGTGAGAAATATCACAAATATAACAACATAAAATAATTAATGTGTTATCTAGTAGTATGGACATAGATTTTCATATACAGTGTTAAATTTATAAACATTTCAGCATGTTTCCAAATTGTACCAACATACAGTACATGTTTCTAGGGATATAATGTACCTGATTCTGGTTGCTGAATCTCATAAGACCATTTTCTTAATGGGTACCAAGAACCTATCCAATAATTCACAGTACTGCTAAGAAAATAGCTTGTTATCCTTTTCTCTTCTCCTATAACTTTAAACTTAAACTATTCTCCTATAATTTTAAACAAAATTGATATGAGTGTCAATTTAGGGCAGACAAAAAATTGCCTTTTCCAAACAAAAGAAATGTATGAAATTTGTTGCCATACAATTCATCCCTCCATAAATTTAAAAGGACATTAGACAAATTCATGTAGTGACACATCTCTTGGTAATAATGATTATGATAGATTAATGAAACTTCAATATTTGCATGCAGTTTGTTACTGTATGCCACTTCCTGGAAGGCACCAATAAACAGAAGCCTTCATGCCCTGCTTGAATCTTGATGGAAACATTTATTGGGGAGGGAAAAAACGTTCTAGGCTATGTTCTAGGCTAGAGGGAGTTGTCATCTGAGTACATACACAAAATTTCTTGATTGCAATTAGAATGTAAATCCTTAAATTACTAGTCATTTGTAGCTCATTGGCAGTTGTGTTGAGAGCATATTAAAGAAATACTATTCTGAACTGTCACTGAAAGTCATTCATGGATGACTTTTTAACTAAGTTACAACAGATTAATAAATCCTTCATTTGTAAAACATCAAAACTGTCTTCAGTGGTAAACATATTTAATTGAATGCTTCCTGTTTTCTTGCAGATGGATGCCGATGGAGAAGATAAAAAGCTACGTACCCGTTCAAGAGGAATCAAGGGTGAGTTAGCTTAAAAGACCCCCTTCTCTGACCCTGTGCCCACCACACCATGAAACATAATGATCTCTGCACAGGCTCCCAAATGTGTAGTCACTGAGTCAACACCTTCCTTAGGGCTCATTTTAATCAAGTCAGGACAGAAAATGCAAGCATTATGAGGTGAAATGTTATTACATGCATTGGGGAATGAAAGAGGAAAGACAATCTTTCTAATGCATGATAAATTTCACATAGACAATTTAAAAAATCTCCCAACAGAAGCTCTCTGATATTTTGACACTAAATGGCTTTTGCCATGCAAGCAATGATTTTGGAACACAATATAAACTCCTCAGTGCAACTGATCCTTTTCAAATTATATGCTAACTTTGGTAAACGAGGGACATGCATTTTAGTGATGTTCTGTTCCTCGTTATAGCACAAACTGTGCTATAACAATTTTTTTAAAAAACACCCTTTCCAAATAAATATTTGTCTACCTAAAACACTGCTATCTTCCTATTCTTTAAAATGTGTGTGTGTGTGTGTGTGTATAATTTTTATATTAATTGCTATTCTATATACCTTTTCAAATATTTGCTAAACCCATTTTCTGATTCTCATTGGGTAAGGAGTGGAACAGATGGCAATGCAATATTGAGATTAAAAGGCCCCTTAATGATCTAAACATCTGGAAAACATGATTGACTAGTAATACAACCCCTTAAGGAAAATAACTTTTTATTATAATTGTTAATGTTCTTTGTGACCCTTCATTGAAAATGGGATATGGGCATATATAAAAGTGAATAAATGGGGATATTTCACTTTCATTTGAAGCAGATTTTAGTTGCAAAGTTTGTGGCAGAACTTCAATGACTAAATGTAATGCTAACCCATCTAATTTGCTACAATCCATTACTTTAAGGGCACTTTAAGGGTACTTTGACATATGACTCTATGAAGGACCTTTGAAGCATCTGCTTAGTTACATCAGGTTTGAATACGCTGGTGCAAGGAGATAATGCATATAATGAACAATTCAGGGCAAGTAGTGTAATTCAAGCACTAATTGTTGAAATGACCTAAAAGCTTGTAACATTCAGTTGGAAGACACCTTCTTCTTCCTATGAGATACCATCCAATTACCACTGCTGTTACAGCTATATGGAAGACTACCATAGACTAAACTGAAATATGTAGTTTGATTTAGTGGTTAGGGTGCTGACCCAGAACTAAGAGACTCTGAATCTCTATGGAGGTTGTCCGTCATCCAGGTCATGGTTGTCCCAAAGGTACTTTTAAAAAAAGCAACTGGCCTTTCTCGAAGATGTTTCATTTCTCATCCAACAAGAACTGAAGAAGTTTCTTGGATTAGAAGTGAAGCATCTTCAAGAAAAATCAAGAAAGTCCTGTTGTCTTTTTAAAAACACCTTTGGGGCAGGAAATTCTGAGTTCTACTCTTCCTGTTCTGGGTTCAAATCTAGCCCAGGTCATCTTATGAATATACAGGATGGATCAGTTTATTTTGATGGGTCAGGTTTTTTTTTTTTCCCAACATAGCCTGCAATACAACAATTCTCAATACAGGACAGTTCTCAAGTATTTACCTTTATACCTTCCCTTTGTTCCTTCCAAGAACAGATCCTGCCCAGTAGAAATGATTGGAAACTGTAATTTGCTGGATAGCCAAAAGGGGGATGCTCAATTAGGCATCCTGCTGAGTTTGCAGCCCCCCCCCTTAACATTGTAGTTAGAAGTGGTAGTCCCACAGAAGAAGGGATCCTTTGTTTATTCTTAAAAGCAATGTTTAGCTCAATGGGCTTTCAACCTTTGGCCAATTGCAAACTCTTTCTCTGTGTAAAGGATTTACATGCCCTAAAATATTTTCTATGGGTTTTGATTGAGTTGCTAATATCTTAAGGGAGATGCACTCAGCCAGTTCAGCCCAAGAGGCCGTATGAGCAGAAAAACTTAAGTAGTTCTTTGTTTTATGACCTGGGATTTATTGAGCTCAAACATAGCCAAGGTTAGTGGATGATGTGTACAACAAAGGTGACATAGAATATGTCATAATGGGTACTGAAGTCACTTTCTTCCCACACTGCTTTAGGCATGAAAGCGAGATAGGTGATCTTGGGCCAGTCACACTTTCTCAACCCAATCCATTTCACAAAGTGGTTGTTTTGAGGAAAATAGGAGGAGGGGGAGGAAGTATTATGTATGTTTGCCACCTTGAGTAACTTATAAAGCTATAAAAGTAAGGTAAAAATCTAATATATGAATAAATGGTCCTGCCCAAGCATTCTCTGCCTTGTTTTTCCCACTGCAGGAAAAACCTCCTTTATAGTAAGAAATAGAAATTGGAGAAGGACACTAGTAGCAAAAATGTGTCAGTGATTCTTGTGATGGGAATGGATTACAGACTCAATTATCCCCAGTAGAAAATTATGCTCTAAACATCAGGTCTAACCAAAGAAAGTAACCTAACTGGATAAGTAGCCTTCTATGCTCAAGGCCTCTCAAATATTTTGTCTGAGTGCTCAGAAAACTCCTTTCAGTTTATGAACAGAGGCCTGCTTGCCCATCTCTGATTTGAGTGCATTTTCTTAATGCAGTGAACTCAAAATAAGCGCAGTGTGAACATACATATTTTAAATAAATTATTTTATTAAAGGTCAATCATATGGCAATTTTCTTCCTTCTCATTGTAAGCAAGCATTTTCAAATATTAAGGCTGTGAAAAGATTGCATGAAAAGCATAAACTGCAATGCGTGGAAATGGGTATGAAATGTTTCTTTTTGAATCATTAAAACAGCTACATCACTGCAAAGTTTTAGCTCTGCTCTGAAGCTGCTTCTAACTTTTCCACATACATATGCACATGTGATTACTTCACTTCTTACCTGAAATGGTATAGGGTTTCCTGCCTAGGCAAGGGGTTGGATAAGAAGACCTCCAAGGTCCCTTCCAACTCTGCTATTGTATTATTGAAGATGACAAAAAACAATTTCTATCATAGTCACCTGAGACTTGTAACAAATGCAGCTGCTTTAACAATTCAAAAAGATGTGCTTCGTAGTTGTTTGACAAGTTTTGGGACCCCTCTTTACAGTGCTTTGACCCCTATGAAGTTTTTGTTTTAAAAGATGCAGAGATGCTTAGCTCATTATAGCAGAAATCATCAATTATCAAACTTTGTGGAGCTGGGTCCTTCCAAAATAATAGCTTTCATGTTCCTCTGACTAGTGAGATCTTCTTTGATCTTCTTTTTCTTCTTGCAGATATTTAATAACCAGGCTAGGTAACTTCATCAGTACACAGTATAGGGGAGTGAAGTTTTCTGACTGTTTAGATATGGTACCTTGTCCAATCACTCTTGACTGCTGTATTGTTTCATTGAATGCTCTTTCAACTGGGCATTGTTTCTTTCTTGATTGTTCCTGCTTATCTGAATGTGGGTTAACAAGTGATGGTGTGATGAGGATCATTGTACTTAAGGTTGTTTGGTTGTTTCTCTGACCTTTAATTGCTACCTTTTTTGAATGATTTCTAGATAGAGCTCATCTCGTTTTTTTGTTACTAGCTGATTTGTCAGAGTGCCAAGGTGTTAGAAATTGTATTATACTTTTGGATCTACCTTGATTAAGTCTATGGTTTTCCAGTTGAAATTCTGCTGGAATTTGTCAATGTGTTGTGAAATTAAAGTATTTTCATTATGTTTTCTGACTGCCATATTCATGCATATGTTCTGCCAGTTTTCTACCTGCCAGTCATCTACCTGTTTGCAATCAAAAGAGTAATCAAGGAAAAAATAATACTCCAATCAAGACTGATAGGACAAGCTGCCATATATGAACAGCCTGCAAATATCACTTTCCTTTGCACTGATGATGTTACCTAGCCAGTAACAAAATGTCTTCAAAATGAAAAGCAAGTTCAGAAAAATCAAGAATCAAACAATTCAAATCAGAGCTGCATATATTTTCCACTGTTGTAATGAGTTTTCTTCTTCTTGAGTACTAGGAGTGATAGCTAGCTTCAAATGTGTCATAGCCCTGTGCATGTGCAAAATCAGGGCCTGGTGAGAACTCAGTTTTACTATTGACTTGGGAATGAGTTCTCACAGGTTCCAGAAGCACTGAATGGAGCTTTTGGATGCTGTATTCTCCAGAAGTAGGTCCAGATATGCATCAGCATATAGAAAAGAATATGCACACATAAGTGTGGAATGCTGTGTAAAAAAATGAAAGAGAAAAGACTGGTTCTTGGAAGCCCATATGGAGTTTTGAACACATCAATGTAAGAAACTTCTTGAACCTATCTGGTTCAAAACACAAATTCCTATCTGAGATTGGATCAGGGTTCTTGACTACAATTCTGCTGAAATATATATTAATTCTTCCATCAACATCTTTGTATACAGAGGTAGGTTCCTACTGGTTTGGACCAGTTCAGCTGAGTAGGTAATAACTCAACCACCCATGCATACGAACTAGTTTTTTGGTTTTTGCTTCTGTGCATGCGCGTGTATCACTCATCAAGCATGCAAAGTATGTGTGTGCATGAAGCACATCCCTGGCCGAACTGGCAATAAAAGAATCTGGAACCCACCCCTGATTGTATATCTTTTCATGGATTTGTATCTTCCATTGTAACTTGTTCCTGGTATTCAGTTTAGTTTAGTTTCATTTTCTTTACTTTATTGTCATTGCACATTGTACACAAAATTAAATGCCATCTTCAGTGTACACATTATAATTATAAAAATAAAAACATAAACACACATCCTTCACATGCCATATAACTGAAATTGAAACCCCTATATTGCATTAATATTGCATTATACCATAGAATTCAATATAGTTACTTGCCCTGGTATAGAAGCTGTTTTCCAGCCTATTTGTCCTTGTTTTTATTATCCTGTACCGTCTGCCAGATGGTTGTAGTTAAAAAAAAGGGTGCCCAGGATGAGATGGATCTTTAAGAATGCTTTGAACTTTCTTTTTAAAAAAAAAAATTTTTTTTAAACTTTTATTATTATTATTATTATTCATATTTATAGACCGCCCCCTCTCCCGAAAGGGACTCGGGGCGGTGTACAGTCACTAAAATACGTTATAAAATACATGCAAAACAGTTAAATAATTAAATAAGTAGGTAGGTGGAGGAGGTTGCAGACTGTACATGGAATAATAAATATTAAATATAATATGTAGTATAATAAAAACTTTTAAAACCCCAAACCCAATTAAAATGAATAAATCCCCGGGAGGTAAAACTAAGAAAGTGCCAGGCCAGCTAATTGAAATAGGTGAGTCTTTAACTTTTGCCGGAAGGAACGGAGGTCGGTGGTAGTTCGAATGTCAGGGGGGAGGTCATTCCAGAGGGTTGGGCCCATCACAGAGAAGGATCTACTCCTAGGTGTCGCCCGCTGGCATTGACCAGCAGACGGCACCAGGAGGAGCCCCTCTCTGTGTGAGCGGATAGGCCGCAGGGACGTGTGTGGTAGGATGCGATCCTGCAGGTAACTAGGCCCACTGCCATGGAGCGCTTTAAAGATGGTGATCAATACCTTGAAACGCACCCGAAAGGCCACAGGTAGCCAGTGCAGCTCGCGCAGGAGAGGTGTTACGTGGGAGTAACGTGTACTTCCCATAATAACCCGCGCGGCTGCGTTCTGAACTAGCTGCAGTCTCCGGATGCGTCCCAAGGGAAGCCCCATGTAGAGAGCATTGCAGTAGTCCAGGCGAGACGTCACCAGCGCATGAGTGACCGTGCGCAGGGCACTCCGGTCCAGTAGGGGGCGCAATTGGCGCACCAGGCGAACCTGGTGGAACGCCCCCCTCGCCACGGCTGCCACATGGTCCTCCATTGACAGCCGGGCATCAAGGAGGACGCCCAAATTGCGTGCCCGCTCCACAGGGGACAATTGTTCGCCCCCTATGGCCAGCGATGGAGTCAGCTGGCTGAACCGAGGCGCCGGTAACCACAGCCACTCGGTCTTGGAGGGGTTGAGTTTAAGTCTGTTGTCCCCCATCCAGACCCCGACGGCTTCCAAACACCGGGACATCACTTCGACAGCCTTGTTGGGGTGGTTTGGGGTTGAAATATACAGCTGAGTATCATCAGCGTAGAGATGGTACTCAACCCCAAAACCACGGATGATCTCACCCAGCGGCTTCACATATGCGTTGAACAGGAGAGGCGAGAGGACCGACCCCTGTGGCACCCCACAAGTGAGTGGCCTCAGGGACGATCTCTGCCCCCCTGTCAACACACATTGCTTCCGGTCGGAGAGGTAGGAGCCGAACCACCGCAAAACGGTGCCTCCGACTCCCATCCCCTCCAACCGGCGTAATAGGATACCATGGTCGATGGTATCAAAAGCCGCCGAGAGGTCTAATAGGACCAGGATAGAGGAGCAGCCCCTATCTCTGGCCCTCCAGAGATCATCGACCAACGCGACCAAGGCTGTCTCAGTGCTGTGCCCGGGTCGGAAGCCGGACTGGCGTGGGTCTAGATAGTCGGATTCGTCTAGGTGTCGCGGGAGCTGCTGCGCCACCACATTCTCGACAACCTTCGCCAGGAAGGGAAGGTTGGAGACTGGACGATAGTTAGCTAGCTCCGTTGGGTCGAGCGCAGGCCTCTTGAGCAAGGGTCTCACCACCGCCTCTTTCAAGGCGGTTGGTAAGTATCCCTCGCTCAGTGAGGCGCTCACCAGGCCCAGGAGCCAGCCTCGTGTCACCTCCCAGGCTGCCAGTACCAGCCAGGAGGGGCACGGGTCCGTTAAACAAGTGGTGGGTCGCAGCCGTCCACGCAGCCTGTCCAAATCCTCGGGGGCAACAGAGTCAAACTCCTCCCAGAATGGTCTCTCAAGACTCGCTGTTGGCGGCTCGTCTGGTCCACTGACGGAGGTCCACCCGCTCCGGATCTGATCGATTTTGTCCTGAAGATATTCCCCAAACTCCTCTGCTCTACCCTGTAAGGGTGTCTCCCGCGCCCCCTGCGATAAGAGGGAGCGAGTCACCCTAAACAGGG
Source organism: Natrix helvetica (assembly GCF_964273705.1). Classification (NCBI taxonomy): domain Eukaryota; kingdom Metazoa; phylum Chordata; class Lepidosauria; order Squamata; family Natricidae; genus Natrix; species Natrix helvetica. Next base: position 127,630,276 of record NC_138550.1, on the reverse strand, counting down.
CGGCAGGGCGGTTATCCGCGGACGCAATAAGAGCAGCACAATGTCCACGTTTGGCCGCTCTTATTGCCACAAGGTAAGTCCGCAAATAGGCTCTTACCTGTGTTCGGTCAGATTCGGAGCGCGAGGATCTCCACCTGCTCTCTAGACGTCTCCTGTGGCGCTTCATCACCCTGAGCTCCTCAGTGAACCAAGGAGCCCGGGTGGGTCGATGCCGCAGGAGAGGTCGCAACGGCGCAACCCGGTCCAAGGCCCCAGTCGTCGCCCTATTCCAGGCAGTCACTAGGTCCTCGGAACGGGAGCGGGACAAGGCTACAGGTATTGGCCCAAGCTCCGTCAGGAATCTGTCAGATTCCATCAGGTGCCTGGGGCGGTACCAGTTTATAGAGTCTGGTTCCGCCTCCTCGCGGTGGGGGATAGCGCCAGGGAAGTCCAGCCGGAGGGATGAGTGGTCTGACCATGACAGGGGCGTGATAACTAAATCCCCTATTCCCAGATCACTCGTCCACTGTTCAGATACAAAAATGAGGTCCAGTGTGTGGCCCCCTTCGTGAGTGGGGCCCTGAACTAATTGGGTCAGGTCCATGGCCGTCATGGAAGCCATGAACTCCCGAGCCACCTCGGAAGCCGCTCCCGTTGACGGCAAGTTGAAGTCCCCCATGACCAGAAGTCTGGGAGTCTCAACTGCCGTCGCTGAGATTAGCTCGAGGAGCTCGGGCAGGGCTGCTGATGCATAGCGAGGAGCCAAGTATACAATCAGCAAGCCCCACTGCCTCCCTGGGCCCCAACTCACACCAAGGGACTCACACCCGGGTATCTGAGGAACAGTGAACTCCCTCGGCTCTAAACATTCCCGCATAACCACCGCCACCCCACCACCCTTACCCAGGGCCCGAGGCTGATGGAATGCTCGAAAACCCGGTGGGCACATTTCCACGAGGGGTAAACCACCCTCGTGGCCCAACCAGGTCTCCGTTAACCCTGCAAGGTCTAGCTCCCCCTCTGAGATCAACTCATTAATGAGGGGGGCCTTGTTGATGACAGACCTTGCGTTGCAAAGCATCAGCCGCAGGCCCTGGCTCTGTAGCACCTGTCCACCTAGGCTGCAGGGGTTGGTACAAGCGACCGGGCGTAACCAGCAGCCACGGTCTCCCAACCGACCTTGGGATCTTATCCTGTCCTCGCATCCCCTCCTCCCCGCGACCGTTGTAATAGGACAACCCTCTGCTATCGTGACCTTTATATTCCCCCCCTCCACCGCATCCCCGTCCTTCCTAGACTCACCCGTCTGTCCGGCTCTGGCCGTCCTCCCGGTCTGATTAACCCTCCCCCCCACCCTGGGACCCCCTAAAAACAGTATAAAACATTTTACTAAAAAGCCCCTCAGCTTCCTCTTCTTCCACCTCTCGGGGTTCACGAACCCGTCATCAAGGCTGGCCCTTGAAAGAGCCAAGGGCCATACCTGCGAGAGAGGGGCCTCCCGCAGGCGAAACAGGTCTGTCCTCGAGTAGATTGGTATGTTGTTGACCATCCCGATAAGGTAGGGGTGCAGATGATATAAAGTTAATAGTTGAAAACCAGTGGGCTAGAGTCTCAATGGAGGGCAGAAGATTTTTTTTTTTCAATGTCCAGGTGGTACTCCGAACTTGGAGAGAAAAGGGGGGGGAGAGCAAGCCATGATTAGATGTCCCAGATGGTAGGGGGAAAGGCGAAGATGGTAAATGGTAAATGGTGGTAGAGGATAGACACATACAAGAACATACAAGACAACAAAAAATTCTCTTCTTTTATATACAGCATGTTGTTTGGTTACAAGCTTTTGTGCATCCATATTTTCAATTACATATACAATCACAAATTTTCCATCTAATATGACTAGGTACCTCACTTTCATTGTACATCATATATTAAATTATAGTTAATATTTCTTTCCTTTCAACAAACCTAATTCCCTTGCATTCTTGATTGTCTGTTTAATAACAATATACCTTTATATAATCACTTATCTCATTCTGATTATTTTTACAGTATAAAACAATTTACCAACTATTTATGTTTATACATCACTACTTTCAATTATGCATAATCCTGCTAATCATCCATCAAGTATGCTTATGTTCATTGCTGTCCTTGTACATCATACATTCAAACAAAAATATTATTCCTTCATTTTTAAACAAAGTATTCTAAATGCTCACTTCATAGATATACCAATCTTTCATTACTTCCTTATTAAACTATTTATCAACAACAAGATATCTTTATAATATACACCACTACCTAAAATTATGCATAATATTACCAATCATCTATTAAATGTACACAGAGTCATTATTATTCTTATCTTTCATTTTAAAACAAAGTATTCTAAATTATTCAATTCATATGTATGTCAGTCTTTCATTGTATCGTTATTAATCTATTTAACAACATAATTGTATTATCACTTATCTCCTTTAATTAAAACATAAATAAAACATTTTTCATCTCCAGATTTTTTTTTGTCCAACCACTGATAAAACAAATACCATATCTTATAAAATTGCTCTTCTTGTTGTTCTCTGATTTCAAATGTCAATTTACTCATTTCAGCACACTCCATTATCTTTTGAATAACTTCCTCCTGTTTGGTATTATTTCATTTTTCCAAATTTTTGCAAATATGATTCTAGCTGCTGTTAAAACGTTTATAATCAAATATTTCAAGTCTTTATTGTAAATTTCTGGTATGATTCCCAATAAAAAAATCTCTGGTTTAAGGTCTATGTGTTTGTGTATCATTTTCTACAACCACATATGAATCTTAGTCCAGTATCTTTTAGCTTCAATACAAGTCCACCACGTGTGGTAATAAGAACCCGGTATCTGATGACATTTCCAACACTTTTCCGATTTATTCTTGGACATTCTTGCAATTCTCATTGGGGGTAGATGCCACCTGTAAAACATTTTATACAATTTTTTTCTATATGCAGTTGACATCGTCATTTTATAATTTTGCGACCACAATTTCTGCCATTTCTCTAAATCAATCCCATGTCCCAAATTTCCCCCCCCCCAAGCTATCATAGTTTCTTTAACTTGTTCCTCTTGTAATTTGACCTCTAATAAATATCAATATAGTTTTTTAATTACTTTTTCATCAGTACCTGTTAAAATTTTGTCTAATTCAGTCATTTTGTTATAAAGACCTTTTGATTTTCTATCTTCATTATATCTAGAGTGTATCTGCACATATGAATACCAATTCATTTCTATTTCTTCTTGTTTCAACTCTTAGATAGATTTGAGTTCACCCTCTGCATTCAATATTTCAACATATCTAACTGTTTGTTCCTTTTTATATATTATTGGATATGAAAATGCTTCAATGGTTGATATCCATACTGGAGTTTTTAAGTAATGTAATCTTTTAACCTTTTCCCAATTTAATAGCAAAGCCTCCCTTATATAATGTCTTCTAAAATAACCATGTGCTTTAGTTCCCTTATACCATAAAAAAGCATGCCATCCCAACAATAAATCATGACCCTCTACATGCAATAATCTAGAGGTTTTTTTTAGTGTTATCCACTCCTTAATCCACATCAGGTTTGTTGCTTGATAATATAACTCCCAGTCAGTTAAACCCAATCCTCCTCTTGTTCTAGCATCTTGAAGCAACTTGAGTTTTATTCTTTCTTTTTCCCCTTGCCAAATAAACTTCAAAACTATTTTATTTAGATCTTCAAAAAAGTCCTTGCCCAATCTGATTGGAATTGTCTGAAACAGGTATAAGATTCTGGGTAAAATGTTCATTTTAATTGTAGAAAATCTTCCTATCATTGATAGTTGTAGATTTTCCCATTTCATTAAGTCAGTCGCAATTTGTTGCTTTAGTTTAGTATAATTGTCCTCCTTAAGAGTACTGCATCTAGCTGATAATTATATCCCCAAGTATTTAACCTTGTTTGTGACTTTAATCTGCAAAACCTCTGCCAACTCTTCCTTTTGTCTTAATAATATGTTCTTTGTCAAAATCTTTGTTTTGTCTTTGTTTATTTTCAAGCCTGCTACATTTCCATACTCCTCTATTCTTTCTAATAATTTGGATCTAGTGGATCTTCAAGGATAAAAACTAAATCATCTGCAAATGCTTGTACCTTATATTCTCCTTTTTAAATTTGCATTCCTTTTATTTCTTCTTCTTTTCTAATCTTTCTGTTTAAGACTTCTAATGTTAAGTCAAATAGTAACAGTGATAGTGGTCAACCTTGTCTCATACCTCTCTTTATTTCAATAGGGTCTGTGAGTTCTCCATTTACCATTATCTTTGCTGTTTGTTTATGATATACCATTTGTATAGTTTGAATAAATTTCTTACCAAAATTCATCTGTTCTAATTGTAAGAACATAAATTGCCAATCCACGTTATCAAAAGCCTTCTGTGCATCAAGAAACATCAAAGCCATTTGTTTTTTAGGATAGGCCTCATAGTATTCCAAAGTATTCAAAATCATTCTCATATTGTCTTTAATTTGTCTCTTTGGTAGAAAGCCATTTTGATCAGAGTGGATAAAACTATTTAGGTACTTTTTAAGTTTCTCTGCTAATATAGATGCAAATAATTTATAATCTGAATTTAATAAAGAGATTGGACTATAATTCTTGATTTGTGTTAAATCAGTCTCCTCTTTGGGTAGCAATATAATGTATGCTTCTGACCATGATTTAGGTATTCTACTTTCAGACATCACTTCATTCATAACTTCTAAGAGTGGGAGAGACAAGGATTCTTCAAATGTTTTGTAGAATTCCACTGGTAATCCATTCGGTCCCGGGGCCTTCCCATTATTTTGTTTCTTAAGGGCTTCCGTTAGCTCCATCATTGTTATTTTACCTTCCAACATTGTTCTGGTTTCCTCTGGTATCTGGGGAAGATTAGCATCCTGTAAATATTTTTGACTCCTCCCTCTTCTGTTTTCTCTTGTTCATACAGCTTAGCATAATAGTCTTGTATAATTTTCTTCTTCTCAGCATTTCTATACTGAATTTGTCCTTGGTCATCTCTTAGCTGCAATATTTTCTTTGCTTCTCTCTCTTTTTTCAGTTTATATGCCAACCATCTGCCTGGCTTATTTGCATTTTCAAAGTAGTTCTGTTTGGTGCCTCTAATTTTTTGTGCCAGTTCTTCTTTTTCCAGTAGATCTATTTTATGTTTAATTGTATCCATTTTTATTTTAACATCTTTTTTTTGTGGGTATCTTTGTAACTCTTTTTCAAGTATTTTAGAATCCTTTTCTAGAGCGTTATGTGTTTGTCTTTTCTTTAAATTTCTCTTCTTATGTAATCTATTATTAGACCTCTAATAACAGCCTTCATTGTATCCCAAAGATTCTGCATTGATGTATCTTCTTTTCTATTTTCTTTAAAGAAAAAGGCCAGTTCTTTTTTCATTTTCTGTACAAAGTCTTTCTCTTTCAATATGATATTATTTAATGTCCATCTAGATCTTGTCCTTTGGACCTTCCATTTGATTATAATTGGATTATGATCTGCCCAGGTGCTTGTTTCAATCTCAATTTCTTGTACATTACAAATCAGTTCCGTTGAGGCCCATATCATATCGATTCTGGAAGATGATGAATGTCTATTTGAATAAAAAGTATATTGTTCTTCTGTAGGATTTCTTTCTCTCCAAATATCTTTCAAATTTGTTTCATTTATCATCCTGAAAAAAGATTTCGGAGGCAATTTTCTATTTAACTTTGTTGTTTTGTGTGTTTTGTAGTCCATGTTCTGGTTTACAATGCCATTGAAGTCTCCCATCATACAAATATTGGCATAGTCCAAATCAGAATTTTTTTTGTGGAGTTTTGTAAAACTCATTTTGATGAATTTTGTAAAATTCATCTTGTTTTTCATTAGGAGCATAAATTGCAATTAAAAGTATTTTTTTAATATTATCCATAATTTCCACCAAGATTCTTCCTTCTTCATCTGTATAAATTAATTTCGCTGGAATATTATCTTTAATATAGAAGATCACTCCTCTTTTCTTACAGTTTGCCAGTGAAGTAAACATTTTTCCAAGCTTTGGTTGTGCTAATAAATATTCATATCTCTTTTGAATATGCACTTCTTGTAGGCAAATTATGTCAAATTTTAGCTTTTCTAATTTGTGAAATATTTTCCTTCTTTTAATTGCTGAGTTAAGTCCATTTATATTGATTGTGACCATTTTTCTTTTCTCCCTTATACTTTATATACAGGATTTATAGGTCTAGTTCAGTGGTGGGCAACCTTTTTTTTCAACTGAGCCAAATCTCGCCAAAACCACGATTGAAATTTATTTTGAGAGCCACATTTTTAAAACTGAAAATACATAGGATGGTACACTGTTTTTAGTTTCAATAAACTCTGGCATTTGAAGCATGCAAGTTTTAAAGCTGTCAAGTTACAAGATCCTTGCACCCCTAACCCTTTAGGGAAAAATACCCAAGGGGTCTTCAAACCTGACAGCTTTAAGACTTGTGGACTTCAACTCCCAGAATTCCTCCTCCAGTCATGTTGGCTCAGGAACTCTGGCATTGAAGCATGCAAGTCTTAAAGCTGTCAAGTTGCAAGACCCTCGCACCCCCAACCCTTTAGAAAAAAAACCCCAGGGTCTTCAAACCTGACAGCTTGAAGACTTGTGGACTTCAACTCCCAGAATTCTGAGAATTGAAGTCCACCAAGGGCATCAATCATATTAGCCCAGGGATCTGCAAAATTGGCTCTTAAGACTGGTGGACTTCAACTCCCAGAATTCTGAGAATTGAAGTCCACCAGTCTTAAAACAGCCAACTTTGCAGACCTCTGTGTTAGCCCAAAGCCTGGCGCTGGGCGGGCCTTGCTCCCCCATTGGTGGAGCCCCAAGAAACGAGGAGGGAGAAAAAGAGACAGAGGCCAAGGAGCTTCCCCCCCGCCCCCTCCCAGCAAAAATCTAACCGGGGAGCCGGGCGGGCAGTAGCAAATTAGCCGATCACGCCGCGTGGGCAGTAGCAAATTAACCGATCATGCGGCATGATCAGCTAATTTGCTACTGCCCGCCCGGCTCCCTGGTTAGATTTTTGCTGGGAGGGGGCGGGGGGAAGCTCCTTAGCCTCCGTTTCTTTTTCTGCCTCCTCGCTTCTCGTCCCCGCCCAACTTCAGGATCCTCCCTAATCATTGTGGGTCGAAAAGAAAAAAGGGAAAGGGGCGCTTGTTTTGAAGTGCCCGAGAGGAGGGAGGGGAGCGGGCACCCGGCACACAGAAGAGCCGCATTAAAATGTGTAAAGAGCCACGTGTGGCTCGCGAGCCGCGGCTTGCCGACCACTGGTCTAGTTGATCTGGGTTCTCGCTGTTTTCTGAGATTTACTCCACCTGCCACACCTTCTTCTTTATCAATTCTGCCTACAGCACCTTCTATTTTTTCAATCTCACTTATGGGTGCCTCCAGTAGTTGTACCAATAGTTCTTCTTTTCCAGTTTTCTCAGCTGTTTCTCTAAAATGTTCTGCATAGAAAGCTTCTGCCTTATCAATTGTGTCTCTTCTGTATCTTTGTCCTTGCCATACAAATAATAGACCTTCTGGTATGAGCCATCTATAATTAACACCTTTTTTAAATCAAAGCCTTGGTCAAAAATTGATATTCTCTTCTCTTCTCTCTCACTCTTCTCGGAATTTGTTTCAGAACTACAATCTCCTTACCTTTATATTCTAATTTTCTATCTTTTGTTTTCTGTAATATTTGTAATTTAGTTGCTTTCTTAGTAAATCTTACATGGACTTCCCTTGGAAGAGCATTTCTCATTGCATGTCTTGCATATACTCAGAACACTTCATCTATACTGTCCATCATCTTCTCTTGGGATATCTCTAATACATTTATCAAAATTTCAGATATTATTTGTACTAGATTCTCTCCTCTTTCTTCTTCTATGTTTTGAAATCTTAAGAAAAATTCAGACCTATCCATCTCCCATCCTAATATTTCACTACTCTCCCTTTCCACGTCACTCAATCTGCTGTCAAACTCTTCAACCTTCTTCTCTTCTTGTTGAATTTTTTCTTCAATTTTTTTGATTATGTCCTCATATTTCATCATCCAATTTTGCATATCTTCTATTTTTCCTTCTGTTTTAGCTGTTTTTTGTTTTATGCTTTCAGTTCGTTGCTCTGTTGTCTCAATTCTTCTTTCTATATTCTCAGTCTTCTTTACAATGTTATCTAACTTTTCATTCTTGCAATCATCTCCTGTTTGTAATTTCTGTATCGCTTGCATAATTGCCTCTAAAGTTACTTCCTTCTCTTTTTCTTGTTGAAGCATCCACTGTATTGATCTTTGTCCTCCTGCAGGTGAGGAGGCAGGGGTTCTTGTTGTAGAACCAACAGGTGTTATTTTTCTACTCATCTTCTAAGTTTTTTCTTTTGTATTTTAGTCCAATTAGTCTAATTAGTATAACAAAGATTTAAGCATCAGCTTACAAAAGTACAAAGTTATAGATAGAATGAAAGGAGAAAAGAGAGAGAAGAAAGAGAAAAAATAAAGATCTCTTACTTAAAAAGAAAAGTGAAAGGGAGAAAAGAAAGAGAAAGAAAAGAACAAAAAATTTTCAGTCCAATTTACTCAAATTTTAGAGCAAGCCATCTATTTATCTCCAATATCTTCAAAGGGAAAAGAGAGCAAAGAAAAATCAAGAGTCAATACTTCAAAAGCTTCAAAAAAAGAAGAAGAAGAAGTCAAGGAGCCAAGGAAGAAAGAAATCACCACCTCCCCAGCAAGATAATATATGCACTGCCACAAAGCTAGGAAAAAAAGATTCAAAGTCTCTTCTTCTTTTTTTTTAAAAGATGAAAGTCTTTCCAAGGTCACTCTGAGCTTTCCCTTAGAGCTTCTGTTTAGTCCAAAGTAGGTTTCCAGATACTGAAAGTTCCACAGGAAACAGCTGTGTAAACAACTGTCCTGCCCCTATCAGTTCTTAACCAAATAGCCTTCAAGAGAACAGCTTCTCTCTAAACAGTTCAGATAGTAACACTTAGTAACAATGTTTCAAGTCCACTAGGTGGCAGTGTTAATTGTATCCACTCTCAATGATTATTTTTTCCCAGCTCCATTTTTAACCTTTTTAACTTAAAAAATAATAATAATTTGAAAATACAAAAAAAAAGCCAACAGAAAAAAAAGAAGAAAGAATTTTCAAAGCAGTTAAAATTTAAATTCAGTGTCCCCACAAAGTCCAGAAATAAAAATAAAAAGCGCAATAAGCCAATCCACATTGAATTGCGATTGAAAGTCCAGCCTGGCTTCCGAAAATAAAAAGGGAAAAAACAAAAACTTCAATTGGCCATCTTAAATCCACCGCTTTCTCTCTAGTCAGCCTTTATTTTAACTTAAATTTCCAAATTTAGGGTGTTCTCTCTCCAATAGAAAAAAAGATTTAAAAATTCTCACAAGAATGACATGCTTCTCTCTTGCGCTTGCGTGTAGGAGCTATCAGCAGTTTCAGCAGCCTTTGGACTGACTCGCGATCGCTGGCAAAGGCAGCTTTTTCTGGGTCACCAGAGACTTTGCGGGTGTCTCTGGGACTGCAGGATCTCCCCCTACCTTTCACCATCTCTTTGGGATGGTTTAGGTCCGGATTGGACTGTCCAGATGATCCAAATTCGAAGACTATCTGGAGAGCCCAGAAAAGTCATCATATCATCGCGACATGAAGCTCCACCCCCAAGAATGCTTTGAACTTTCTTAAGGCAGCAGGAGCTGTAAAGCTCTTCCAAGGAGGGGAGAGGGTAACCAATGATCCTCTGGGCAATGACATTAACCCCCTGGAGCGTTATCCTATCTGCCCCTGTGTAGTTTGCTGTATTGAAGCAGAATCCCTGCAAGGCATTTGGTAGTTCCAATTTTTTTTTTCTTCAAGGCCAGTTTCTGGAGTCTTCCTGTCCTGTTTTCATCCTCATTGAGATTCCTACTCCTATTTCCAGACCATGTTGTTGTTGCTAATTCTGGATTCAATGACTGCTGTTTCCAAGCCTGGCTATTTACACTCTTGCGGATCTGTATTTAATTGGGAACTACCAGGATTTCATGACCCACCATTTGAGAACTACTGCATTACAACATTTCAATGTGACAGATGTCTATGCATGTAGATGTGCAAACCATGAATTTATCATGATCACATAAAATTGTATTTACAGATGAAGGAGTTAAATAATACAATCCAATAATTTCCTATTTTATGTTTGTCTTTTTTAAAGTAAGTTGCTTAGAATTTTGTAAAGCATTTCCCAAAATTCCAAGAAAATTGCTATAAAATTTCTACATCCATGCACATTTTGGTATTCATTTTAGTGAATGTAAAGTATGGAGCTATGGTAAGCTGCATAAATTCAAACAGTAGATGGTAGTCAAGAGATACAGATAAATTTGACCATTTGCTGCCATCTTGTGGTCATCCAGAGGTTATCAACCCAGATATCTTAGTACTAGCAATATAACTAGTTATAATGATATCAATCTAGATCTATATGATTCTTTAAAAAGTTTCCTTTACCCTCAGATGAGATAAATAAAAGCAGTTCCGTTTAAATCAGCAGGATGAAAAACAACTCCCAAATGAGATGATTAATTGCAATGGAATAATGAAGTTACTGCCACACATCTGAACATTGTTGTGAGCTTCTATGTGACTAAGTCTGCAGGGAGCTATGAGCTAACTGAGCTTCTTTAGTAGTTTCTAATCAAAGTTAACATACTACCATAATTTCTTTAAATATTAAGAAGGCTATCACTCTTATTTACCAAAACAGTTAAGCATATTTAAGCCTTAAATGCTTCTCTCTTGTACAAAGAGGCTTACAAAAGCATGACTGTTTCCCCAAAGGTAGGGTGAAAGATGAGTAAATGATCTAATGGCTTTTCCAATAAACCATCTAATCTTTTTCAGGCAGGTAAATAAATAAGTAAACACCAGAGTTCTTCACTCTCAAATCATCTCTACCAAAATATGGTTTTTCATTGTCTGATCAACATTACTACTGCTATAATTAGCAATTGTATTTATTTTAAAAGAAACTATGGGGTAAATTTTATCCATTGTACAGTATTTTTCATCTTCCAGTGTGGTAGAAAACCATCTGCATTTTTTTTAAAGTCATCAAAGAATTTACTACTTAGTAGTTACTACTCAGAATAATAATCATCCTTAGGCTGGGGGGAAATTAAAGTAACTCTGTTAAGAAAAGGGTTACTTTTCTTATCAGAAGTGAGCAGATTAAAAAAAAAAGCAACATATAAGTTGATTCAGTTTTCCCTTCTTTTACAGCACATGTGGATTCAATCGTGCAGGAACTCAGGTAAGATTTTAAAGTTTATATCTTGACTTCATCACTGGCTATTTTTCTTTGGCCAGGTGTGTTAAACTCACATTGTCATCTTGTTGTCATGTGAACGTATTGTGACTTTTTCCCCCTTCACTAAACCAGGGGTGGGCATGGCCAGCAAGTGATGCATCTGGGCCAGAGGCCGCAAGTTTTAAAGCATTTATTACAACAAAATAACCACCAGAACAAGTAGGCCTTTTCATAGTTGTTATATAGTTGCTTCTTTAAAAGAAATGCTGGTGAAACAAATGTTAAAGTTGGTTATTAAACATCTCCTAGCATTTTTTGGTGTATCGAAAAACTTCCAATAGGTAATTCTAGTGATTAAACAGGCAGGCAGTCATATCTGTTGCATTACATTCTTCTGTCGTAACTTTTCCAATGATTTCACTAAACTGTACATTATACTCTAATATATCTAGTGTGAAGACATTGATCAAATATAGAAACACTGTTCATCTAACTCCTTAGATTCCAAAATTGAAGCTTTGTGCTATGGTTATTCTTTCTCAATAAAGTTTGAAATGAATAAAGTTTTAAAAAACCTCAAAAGTTATCTAAAATCTCCTATTTCGTTGTTCTCGATCACTGCAAGTACAGTAGCTAGTGTTGCATTAGATTATAGCTGAGAAGGTATATCTCCTTTCCTGTTATTCTGCAAGATGGAACTAGATCTAACAAAATCTGTGCAATGATCATGGCTTATGTAGCAATTATGCCGTGTAAAAGAAAATGATATCTATTTCTCTTTATTGGCACCGTTCAGCTGCCTACCTCGTCCTATTGAGCATCTTACTGAAGCCAAAGGTGGTAATTGCAAAATTACTCCATATTTTTATCTAGCTCACATTGTTATTGGTCACTGAAATGTTAACTAAATACTATATAAACACATTATGTAAATGAAAAAGTTCCAGCAATTTTTCAATGGGGAAAAATAATATTAAAAACAATATTTTTTCATATTTTATTTCTAAGTTATTCAATCAAAGGCATTTCAAGTACCTACAGTAGGAGTCTGTAACAGTGAAAGTGAGCATTCAGTTGAACAGCAACTAAAAATAGTACTTTTCCTAATATGGATAATAACAAAGATTTGGGCGCTATTTTTTAAAACAAAAATAATACTAATAATTATCTAAAACTCTAAAAAGAGTATATTATCTCTGGCATAAGATCAGTAACCTTACATTTATGACAAGTAGTATACCCTAATATGAGAACCAGTTTGGCACCAGGCTAGAAACTGAGAGATTGTGAGTTCAAATCTTGCCTAAGTACCAAAGCTAGCTTGGTGACCTTGGCCCAGTCCAGTGGTTGGTTCCTACCAGTTCAGACTGGCTCAGCTGAACCGAGAGTAGCTTGGCATTTATCTTTTTAGTTCCAAATGTGTAGCTTTTTGTGGTACAAATTTGTGGTAGTTCTTTATTAATAAAATTTTAAATAGTAATAAAACAGAAATCTCAAACATGGTAGTTGTGAATTCTTAATAATTTTTTCACCCAACATTATTGCTATAATTATGGTAAGTATGTATGTGTGTGTGTGTGTGTGTGTGTGTGTGTGCTTGTGTGTGTATCTTCTTATTTGTGAATGTAAAAACTGAATTAATGTGATACAGGGATATGAAAAGAGATGTGTTTCATTAGACTATGGGTTTTTTCCATCCAGTAGTTAGTCTTTATCTATTTGAAGAGTTCCAAGGGCCACAGTAGACACAGTGATACAGTCATGTCTTTGAAGAAGGCAAGCAAAACAAAAGGGCGAATGGAAGACAAGATTTGACAAATTCACTTAAAAATAGGTTATTAGAGGCTTCTTCAAATATAATCTGGATTCCAACATCCCAAAAGCACTTAAACAATAATGAGTGTGTTGTGACCTTTAGCAGTATAACTGTGGGGAAAGGTTGAGGGCCACAAAAATGGGGCTTAAGGTGGCATCTTGTTCTCCTGCTGCAGTAATATAATTAAGTTTGTCAAGATAATTCCAAGATGGCAAATCCTTCTACTGATTTTTAATTTAAATGCATGTAAGTTATACCATCTTGCATCTGATTAATGATAAGGTTTAAACTCTTTTCAAAAAGGTTGCATATTTACTTCAGTTCTAGATATCTTGAACAGTAAAACTCTTCCCATTTTGTATAATGTGGCCATTTGATTCTGCAACTCACAAGAATGTAGAGGTTTTAAAAAACATTTATAAAGCTGGAACAGATTTTTTTGACTATCTCATCATGTTTAAGAAGTAAATGCAATCCTAATCTACTCCCACAGTGTATTTTATTGAGTGAGGACAAAGTAACTTGCTTTCATTCTCCTAGCAGAATCAATTGTGGATTTTTTTCAGTCTTTATCTTCATTAGCTAGCCAGATACCTATAAAGAGTCTTCATGATAACATTGTCTTGATTATGTTTTCCAAAGATAGATATATAGTGGTGTATTTTCCCAAATCTTGTAGCCTTTATATAACATCATGATTAGGCCGCCTTTCTTAAGAAACATAGATATCAGTCATGCTACCACAGAATGTGTATCGTTGCATAGTTTAAGTATGACATGAACTGAATCTCTTCACATTAAGTAAATTGTTTATAGTGTTATTTTCTGCATCTTGAATATTTCGGTACTTATTAGATGACCCCCATGTTTGCATATTATGCAAGAATAAGATAGTTCTACAAAATCTTTTTAAACTTCTCCTTTCATTTCTTTTTAAGCCAAACCTTTTACATTTGGAAGATTTCCTCTTTTGAAATCTGATATAACTTTTTAAAATGACATTGTATTACCCATTTGCTAAGATCTCTCCATCCAGAAGTTGGCCTTTAAAATAAAACATACTGTATCAGAATTACATGGTGTTAGAAGAAAGTGATTGGTATTGCAATCTTTCAGAGTTATTCACTTGCTTTACAGCCACCTAATGTCTGCATATTATGAACATATTCATAGCAAATGACAGGATTTAACTTTTTGGGGAGCTCCCAGGGTGAGGATGAGCAGCACTTGCCTATTGCTCTTTGTACAATCAACCAAATAAAATGGATAGGGCAACCAGCCAACAGTTTCTGTACAATAATAATACAATAATACAATAGTAGAGTTGGAAGGGACCTTGGAGGTCTTCTAGTCCAACCCCCTGCCTAGGCAGGAAACCCTATACCGTTTCAGACAGATGGCTATCCAACATCCTCTTAAAGACTTCCAATGTTGGGGCATTCACAACTTCTGGAGGCAAGCTGTTCCACTGATTAATTGTTCTCACTGTCAGGAAATTTCTCCTCAGTTCTAAGTTGCTTCTCTCCTTGATTAGTTTCCATCCATTGCTTCTTGTTCTACCCTCAGGTGCTTTGGAGAATAGTTTGACTCCCTCTTCTTTGTGGCAACCTCTGAGATATTGGAACAATGCTATCATGTCTCCCCTAGTCCTTCTTTCTCTTAAGCTAAACATACCCAGTTCCTGCAACCGTTCTTCATATGTTTTAGTCTCCAGTCCCCTAATCATCTTTGTTGCTCTTCTCTGCACTCTTTCTAGAGTCTCCACATGTTTTCTACATCGTGGTGACCAAAACTGAATGCAGTATTCCAAGTGTGGCCTTACCAAGGCATTATAAAGTGGTATTAACACTTCACGTGATCTTGATTCTATCCCTCTGTTGATGCAGCCTAGAACTGTGTCGGCTTTTTTGGCAGCTGCTGCACACTGCTGGCTCATATTTAAATGGTTGTCCACTAGGACTCCAAGATCCCTTTCACAGTTACTACTACTGAGCAAGGTATCACCTATACTGTACCTGTGCATTCCATTTTTGTTGCCTAAATGTAGAACCTTACTCTTTTCACCATTGAATTTCATTTTATTAGATAGTGCCCAATGTTCAAGTTTGTCAAGATCCTTCTGTTTCATTAATCTTGTAGAAGGATGCCAATAGTTTTGTAGCACTAGATTGAACATCCAACCATATTCCACAGTTTTAGGAGGTAGATTTGAGAAACACTTTATCTCTGATACTGATATCTTAAATCACTAACCACTATTTAGAGGCTCTTACTTGGGAACAGGTATGATTAGCAGATGCCAGAGTTCTAAAAGGTTAGGGGTGCAAGAGTCTTGTAACTTGACAGCTTTAAGACTTGCACACTTCAATACCAGAGTTCCTGAGCCAACATGACTGGAAGAGGAATTCTGGGAGTTAACGTCCACAAGTCTTAAAGCTGTCAAGTTCGAACACCCCTGGGTTTTTTTCTAAAGGGTTAGGGGTGCAAGGGTCTGTAACGTGACAGCTTTAAGACTTGCGTGGTTCAAATTCCAGAGTTTCTGAGCCAACATTTTGGTTGCTAAGCAAGAGCGTTGTTAAGTGAGTTTCACCACATTTTACAAATTGGCCATGCCCACCCAGTCACATGACTGCCAAGCCACTTTCACCCGGTCACATGGCTGGCAAGCCACTCCCACAAAGCAGGCCACACCTATGGAAGAGGTTCTAATTTTTTTTGAAACCCACCACTGGCACAAGTGATATGGTTCAGCAAAATCTTTATTACTTGATTCTGTTGAATAGATAAAATGGGTTTGATATAGTTTATAAATATTTGTCACACAAAAAGTAGGTCTAAAGCTAATTTTAGTCAAACATGAATTCATATGGGCTTTATCTAAAACTATTTTGTGAAAGCTCAAGGAAACAAGGGGACTTTCCAAAGTGTGATGCAGACCACATTTGAGGATAAGTAAATGACAAACAGTAAACAACTTGCAATGGAGTTAAAATTTTCTGCCTGTTGAATGTTAACTGTGAGGAGACATTGAGTTAGACCAGTGATTTAACTGCTGACTATTACAAGTATATTAGCGGGCTGAGTTTTAATCCAAGGTAGAATAAAAATGCTGTTGCTCATAATGCATTTACAGTCTGAAGAGTTTTCTATTAAAAAGTCAAGTAATTGCCATTTGGGAACTCAGCTTATATGTCTGGAGCAATCATGCTAGATAATTTTAATCTGTCACCAACAAGACAACTCAGTAAGTATGTCTATGTGTGTACGTGCATGTGTGCATATACATTTGCTTATTTATAGTACACTGAAATTATATCGATATAAAGCATGACACTAGCTGATACAGTATATTGGATGTATACTAAAGTTCACTTATTCTCATTACTACTCCTGTCTGTCAGGCATTCACACATTATTACATTTTATAAATGTATGCAATATTTTTATATGCTTGTGGTCTTTATATAGCTTCAGCATTTTTCTAGTCTTTCAGAGCTATCATTAATTAACCACATTTTAAACTCAGGACTACATTTCTTATAATGCCTAGTAATTCTACCAGTTATAACCTCATGAATTTTGAAAATACTTCTTTTCCTGGTATTGTCAGAAGGAAAAAAAAAGCCATTCTGCTGGATTCTTTATAAGCACAGAATATAGAATAATACAATTGGAGGAGACCTTGGAGGTTTTCTAGTCCAACCCCCTGATACCATTTCAGGCAAATGGTTGTCCAGTCTCTTTTTGAAAGCCTCCAGTGATGAAGCACCAACAAAATCTGAAGGCAAGTGATTCCATTGGATGATTGCTCTCATCATTAGGAATTTTTTCCTTAGTTCTAGGTTGCCTTGGATAGTTTCCAACAAATGTTTCTTGTCTTGCCTATTGATGCGTTGGAAAATAGTTTGACTCCCTCATCTTTGTAAGATCCTCTCAAATATTGGGATAGTGCTGTGATATAACCCCTTCTTTTCATTAGACTAAACATAGCTAATTCCTGTAACTGTTCTTTATATGTTGTAGTCTCCAGCCCTCTAATCATTTTTGTTGCTCTTCTCTGCACTCTTTCCAGAATATCAACATCTTTTTTTATATATATTGTGGTGACCAGAACTGAATGCATTATTCTAAGTGTGTTCTTACTAAGGCTTTGTAAAGCAGTACTAAGGCTTTATAAAGTGGTACTGATGCTGCACACTGTTGGCTCATATTTACGGTATTTTCCGGAGTATAAGACACACCTTTTTGCCTCAAAAAGAGGCTGAAAATCTGGGTGTGTCTTATACATTGAATACAGCATTTTTTGCCTCCCGAAGCCCCCCCCCCAAGAGAGTTCTTGGGGGCTGGGGAGGGTAGAAATGAGCAAAAAAATGGGCTGTTTTTTGCCCCCTCCCCCCCCACCTCCAGCAGCACTCTATAGGCCTCCATAAGGCTATGCATGCAATTCTTTTGACAAAAAAATGGGCCCGTTTTTGCAAAAAACTGGCTGTTTTGTTCATTTTTGGGCCCCCATCCCTCCCAGGAGCACTCTGTAAGCCCCCCCCCCCCACCGGCTATTCATGCCTTTATTTTTTTGGGAAGTTTGCACAGTGCAAAAACTGTTTTTTTTCCTTTTGGAAAGCTCTTTATCTGATTGATGAGAATTACATTGATCAAGTGCTGTGCCAGCAGAAACAAGTATTAGGTGTTGCAAGGAAATCAGTGATTTCCTTCTCCAGCACATGGATAAATCACCTAGAAACATCTACCTACTCTCTCTCTCCCTAACTACCTACTGTATTTCTCTCTCTCCCCCCTTCTATCTACCTACCTACTCTCTCTCTCTCTCTCTCCCTAACTACGTACTGTATTTCTCTCTATATCTCTTTCTATTTCTCTCTCTCTATCCCTCTACCTACCTACCTACTGTATTTATCTCTCTATCTCTCTCTATCCCTTTATCTCCCTCCCTCCCTACTTAACTATTCTCACTCTCTCCCTACCTACTTATTGTATTTCTCTCTCTTTCTCTCCCTCTCTATTCCTCTATCTACCTACCTACTTTTTTTAAATTGGCCTCTTCAAAACCTTGGTGCGTCTTATACTCCTGTGCATCTTATACTCTGAAAAATACGGGTAAGTGATTGACCACTAGGATTCCAACTTAATATGAGCCAACATTATGTGGCAGCTGCCCCAAAAGCCAATGCAATCCTAGGTTGCATTAATAAAGGGATAGAATTAAGATTGGTTTATAGAGGGATAGAATCAAGATTTGGTCTAAAATAGATTTAGTTTATATGGAATAGACTCTTCCAGTCACAATAACTCTTGTTTATGCTGATGACACACTGTCACTACCATAAATAAAGATACCTCTGACAGTTGTATAATCACTGTGAGTGTTGGATACTTCCAGATTTGCGTACAGCTGTCCTTCCCCATGTACAGTCCATTTGATATTATCTTCTACTTTTAGCTTCATAGTCTTCAGTTCTAGAATACAGTTTTGTGACCCTGGAATGGAGACAGATAATAGAAACCAGACTACTGTCCTATCTCCTAAGTGTGAATAGAATATTGTGAAAGAATGTGAATACAATTAACAATGTTTGGTGTATTTGCTATTATCTATTGATGTCATCCCAATAGTTTATCTGTCAAAGACATTCTTGTGTAAGGGTTGTGTTTTATTTATAATATTCATTTATCTGTTCTTTGTGTGCTAATTGTGTGTGTGTGTGTGTGTGTGTGTGTGTATTGTGTCACAACCCCTGGTATGCCCAAATATGGGAGGGAACACACTGCTTCCCTTTTCTGTCTTTCGGTTCACTCCAGGAGACCATCCAGGCAGAAAACCATATTTTTAATGTTGCCTTTGTTACATTTGTGTTGTATTTGTGCTGATAAATAAATAAAGGGAGACTAGTATAGATCTATTTCAAGCTATTTAGCTCTCATCAGCTATCCATACCCTTACTGGGATTTGAACCTGGGCTGTATTACATATTAGGTAGATGTATTGGCCACTAAGCCACAGGCTCTCCTCCTTTATCAGCTAAGCCAGGGAAATAAATATGTATTGTGTTACAACCCCTGGTATGCTATGGGAGGGAACACACTGCTTCCCTTTTCTGTTTTTCAGCTCACTCCAGGAGACCATCCAGGCAGAGAACCATATTTTTAATGTTGCCTTTGTTACATTTGTGTTGTATTTGTGCTGATAAATAAAGTAGAGTTGGTTCATTTGGGCTCTCTCTCTCCAGATGTTTGTTGGCAGGGATCCTGGTGATCACTGTAGCACATTCCAATAAAAATATACTTTTTTGCATCTATTTCCAAACAGTTTGGTTTTTCATTTAATGTGAATATATTTTTCCAGTCTTTTTAAAGCACTGCTACCATAATTTTCATTTCCATTTTCAGTTTCTGTTGACTGGTAATACTAACAGTTTTTTTTAATCTAGAAGAACCTTAAAGTTACACATGGAAAATTTCTGTTGGATTAATTGTATTATCTGCTCAATAATTCTGGTTATTTCATGGCAAGATGATTTAGTACTATTATGGAATAACCCTCTTACATCAATGGAGCAATCTAGGCTTTAAAAAATAATAATTCAGATTTTCCATACTGTCAAACTTCATTTAGGATGATAATAAGGAGAAGGAAGAGTACTTCAAATATCAATAATAATATGGCTGTTTTGTAATTGGGATAAATCAGAACGTATATCATTTAATAATATAATCATATTTTAAGGCTAGAAATAAAAACTAAATATGCTGTAATCAAAAGTGCAATTATTCCCATTAAGTATTTTTCATGATATCAGTTGGATTTTTTATGATTCAATACATAGCTTTTTCATTCAAACATTGGGTGCCAATGACTGCAAACTAAATACAACCCCAGTTTCCTCTGTCCGAAATATTGATTTTAATTCATTATGAAAGCCTCAAAAGCAATCTTCACCTGCTCCTGAAAATGTTTGTTTAGTTTTATCACATATCTGCCCTGTAATTAGTTGTATATTTTAAAAGCCTTTTTTCTTGGGAATGAGAAATAATTTGCAAATATTTAAATATTGAGGTTCAGAACACTTTACCTCTTTGGACTTTCACAAGCTCTTGTAAAGAGTAGAAATGTTCGTATGGTTTTATGTAATAGATAGCAAGACTTAAGGTGGTAACCCTTAGATACTCAGGGACTTAGACAGCTACTCTAAAGACTACTTTAAATAACACATGTACAGATTTATTAACTGGTGTAAGGAAAAGGAAAGTTTGTTTAAATAAGCCTTTAGCTTGGTTCAAATCAAGTAAAATTTGAGGATTTGGAAATAGTGTTTTATACTATCACCTGCCATCAATGTAGCAATAAAATCTATACTTTAATGCAGGAAGCCTTTGTATAGCTAAAGTGATGGCAGGATGACACTGTAAATTATGTGGAAATGCTTTTACTTTCTGAACAGTTCTCTCCACTTTACAGCCATTTTAACAGAAATTAATTTAAAATAAGGAGGCAACATCAGTATGAAAACATTGCCGTTTCTTAAGTGATATTCAATTTTATTTATTATTTTGATAAATACAGTTATTTCTTCCAACAGGAACTTAAAAAAGGGGGGGGAAGCCCCATGACAAACTGGTGGCATTGTTCCTTTTGTAAAATAACTTTTTCCCCAAGAAGTGGTCAAACCTGACCACAGTATTCCAAGTTTTATAAACATAAGTAAATGGTCAAGGATTTGAATATGAGAAGTGGAACTCTTTGGGTTCCCTGTCCCTTTGTTGTATGTCCACATTTGGTCTCCCCCCCCTCCCATTTTCAAATGGAGCTCAATCACACCAAGATTTTCCTATTGGTGTAAGGCAGTGGTGAAATTCATTTTTTTTTACCAGCAGGTCTGGTGACGTGGCTTGGTGGGCATGGTTTAGTGGGCATAGCAGGGAAAGGATACTGCAAAATCGCCATTCTCACTCTGAACTACTCAAAATTTCCGCTACCAGTTCTCCACTTGCTGGATTTCACCCCTGGTTGCAGGCCTTATCCAGGTTATAACCAACGTTCTGTTATTCTGGCCCTTTTACATGCTCCTTTTGTATTTCACAGTCCAATTGTTCATCGTAGTCAGGTAGCACAAAACATTAGTTTACTGTCTGAAAAATCTACAGCTTCCAAGCACAATGAGTCAATAGCACTATCCGTTCCTCCCCAGGCTTCTCTTAGAAGAACTAATAAACACTCCATCCCCAACAAGGCTACACCATCTCCTCTGCTCCCTATTTTATTCTCTTAAAGAAATTATCCTTTGATATTGAAATTGCATCGTGATTCCAGTTAAATCACAATGTATTTGCTTTCTAACTTATTATATATGCCCTAGTCTCGGCACTATCTTACTTTCTTCTTTGCCAATCCTCATATTAATATGTTTGGACTTGCATATTTTAATAACTTCTATGTTACTTTTCTCTAAGATTGCTGCTCATCAGTCCTGATTCTTCTTTTATCTTCATTGGCAGCTAAACCTTTCTGTATATTGCTTTCATCTCTCTGTGGTCAGTATTCCTTTTTTGACATTATAAAATGTAAATATAATTGAACTCCACAACTGGAACTTTAGTTAGTATTAGTAAGGGAATATCATTCATTTGTATTATTGCAAAGAAATCTTTCTTTGTCTCCTTTCTACCATGGATCCAGATCATTTGGTATGGCTCCGATGTATAATCTAGGTAGCCCAACTGAACAAGCCCTTCTCCTATTGAAGGAAGCTTGGTTCATCCATGAAACTAAACATTACAGGTGCCAGCCATAAAATGATTCCATGTTGCAATAACCAGTAGAAAATGTTATTATTAAACACAGTATCCTGGGATGGGTATTGAAACATGAAGTGCTATTGGCAAATCAATGGTGATATCAATCATTTTATTTTATATATGTGTCTGCAACTGTTTGACTTACGTGTTCTTTCTCTGAGAAGACCTAGGTAGGAAAAGCAACATACATTTTTTTAAAAAACCATAATTTAAAAAAAATAAAGTGTCATCAGTGGTACAAAAATGCATGCATGCAACATTGAAATGGTTCACTGTTCTGCAGTCTCACTTTGGATTCCCCTGGGCTTCCACAAATGTTTTTGATACAAATAGTTAATAAATAATTAATGAGTAAGAGCATATGCAGGTGTGATATGCAACCATAATGAAAAGTGTGTGTGTGTCTGTGTGTGTATGAGAGAGAGAGAAGAAAAATAATGCACAGATATACATCACCAAGAAGGAAAAACATTGCAAAATTTATATAGTTGGTGCTCAGTAAATCATTGATGAAGGATGTATCGTAAAAAGCAGAATACACTGAGTTATATTTAACAAAGTGAAAAAAGTTTTAAAAGGCTTTTTAATTCTCTGAGCTGAATGCCAATATCTCTCCTGTTTAATTATTCAAAGGTAAATCAATTAGCAGGAAAAAAAGAAAAAAAAATCTAACTAAAACATTCAATAAATATTTAACTTCTAAATTGTACTCTGATATACAATATTTATAAACATTTTAAAATTTTCATATGTTTCTAACTTCAGTTCTTTAATCAATTATCCTGCTGTAGTACTACTGTATATTCTAAATGTTTACATTTGTTTTGATGCATATATATATATATATGCCACTTTTGCTTGAATTTAGTTAAACTTATACTAGAATATATGCTGTTGTTATTAATGATTCTGCTGTGAAATCATCAAAACTATGAGAACAATGAATATTTCATCTACATTTTAAGAACACAAATAAATGGTCTTTGACTTTTCTGCAGTTTTAAGTATATTTTTATTTGTATATATTAAGAAAATTTATTCCAAAGGTTTATAACCAACCATTCCAAATCTTTGATAAGATTTCTTTAGTACGCTAAAAGATATACTTTAAAAAAACCCTATATAACTATATATTTAAATTTTAAACTGTATAGATAAATTATATAGATAGATAAACTATATTGCTTTTAAAATTTTAATTGTTTTTATATTTACCGTTTTATTCTTTGTAAGTCACTTAGAGTCCCCTAATTGGAGAGCATATTAAATCAATCAATTAATATTTCAGAAATGTTATTGCTATACTTACAAAGAGAGTTGTATATCAGGGATGTATGTTTAGAAGGTCTCAATATCTTCAAATCACTCAATGAGTTTTGTGTCATTGGGTGTCATTTCACCCAATGAATTCGTTAGATAAAATATGTCCTTTTATCAATATTTCATCAAAAATGCCATATCAGGCACAGGAATGAAATTATAATAGATTCTAATTCATTGTTTTAAAAAAATCTCTTCTATGAGACCATTTAGTAACTTTGACAGCTGAACCAATATGAGGCATGGTGGCGCAGTGGTTAGAGTGCAGTACTGCGGACTACTTCTGCTGACTGCTGATTGCCAGCAGTTTGGCAGTTTAAGGCTGACTCAGCTTTTCATCCTTCCGAGGTCGGTAAAATGAGGACCCAGATTGTTGGGAGCAATATGCCGATTCTGTAAATCGCTTAGAGAGGGCTGTAAAGCACTGTGAAGCGGTATATAAGTCTAAGTGCTATTGCTATCACTATTGCTCTTCCATGACAAGAAGTGGACCGTGGATAAATAGCAACAAAACTATTAATGAGAAAATGTATGAGATGCACAATAGAGATGCTAAATTAGACTTACTATTAGGAAACTACAATTTAGCATATATCTGCAAATGAATATATCCATCACAGAAAGAAAAGTTTACTGATTTGTTATACTGAAAACAATTTAAAAGAAAACTTTCTATCGTTTTGTATACCTGATATTTAAGAAATAAATATTTTCTAAAGAAAAAAATAGGGTTTGGCTTATATTTTAAAATTATGAGGAAAATACATTGTTATTTTCAGTGTTAGAAGTGGCTTATAGAGTATGAGAATTTGTATTTTAAATGGTCTATATTAGTATTCTTTTTCTTTGATTCAAGGAGAACTTTTTAAATTATTCAAATATAATTTGAATAAATAGGCTATTTACATAGAGAATTACTGCAATGAGAACTATGTAATTTGCATGTTGAATAGTTAAGAATTTGTATTATGGCATAAGCTGTTCTAAATGTGGGTATGTATGGATGTATGGATGTACGTATTTATTTATTTTCAGCCTTTATCACTTTTACAAATAACTCAAGGTGACAAACATACCCATCACACCTTCCTTCTCCTGTTTTTCCAACAACAAGAACCCTGGAAGGTGGGTTGAGGTGTGAGAGAGTAACTGGTCAGCTGGTTTTCATGGCTGAACTTATGGTATCCTAGTTTCCAGCCTTTATCAAACTCTACCTCTAGTACTAGCAGTGATTTTGTCCCAATTTCTGCTGTTTCTGCTTTCTTGAATCATTCCTCCTGCAGGCTAAATTGCCTTTTATAGTACAGTATAATCAATGCCCTGCAGTAGTAGTAGTAGTAGTAGTACTACTACTACTACTACTACTACTACTACTACTACTTTTTCTTCTCCTTCTCCTCCACCTTCCCCCTCCTCCTCCTCCTTTCTCCTTCTTAGTTTTTCTTTTAATGGAAAAGTTGGAGGAGATTCGGAAAATTTGTTTAAAACATTCTGAAAGTGAATAGTACTAAAGTAGTTATGATGTTTATTCAATGAAGAAACAATTTTACTATGGACAAGGTTATCTCTGCTATGTAGGAAATATGGATACACTTCACTAAACCTCATATACAAAGGGACACACTAAATATCTCTTCATTGAATTCTCTAGCAGAAGGCAACACTTTGGTAAATTTTGTACAAAGCATATATTATCATCAGAAATATCATAATGAATAGATTACATACATGTTTTGTAGTACCAGCATAAAAGGCAACATTTTAATATGCAAATTATTGATAAAAAGCAAAGCCATTCTTTTTGTATATGCATAGCCTTAGACTTTATTCTCATTATGTTATTAATTACTATATGAATGCAAATAAGAGCTACAAGAACAGCTGAAACAGACCTATTTCTTTGAAAAATATGAATACATATGGTTGGTGTCCCAGTTTTTGTGTGTTCATGGTACCAAAATGATCAAATGATGGTAGGAACATAAATGACTTCCCACTTCAAAGTTAAAGATTAAATGCATGTTTGCCATATGCTGGGTGGTGAATCACATTTCGATAACTTTGTTATATGAAAGCAAGTCCAGAAAGTGTTTAATATAGTTGAAGTTGGAAACCACAGGTTCACATTTAAACTGCCAGATTAGGATCAAATTAATTTGAAGGAATGAGATCACACATGAAATCAAAAAAGATGGGAAGAAACAGGAGATGAGAACGGGATGGCCAGAAAGTAGAAGCAAAATGGAAATCTGAAATGCACATGAGCTAAGTAATCAATCTGAAGCCAGTTTACAATTAGAAGGTCCTATAGAGAATTGGGAAGGTATATTTTCCCATTGCTGAAAATTCTTGGTTTCTTTACTTCTGGGCTGTTAGGTACTTCCATGTACAGAATAATTTCATTAGTTGACGGACACAGTTGGATGTGCTTAACACATACACATCAGTGGTGGGTTCCGGACCCCGGCACAGGGCTGGGTGTCCTACACGGGCACATGCGCTGCATGCCTATGCCCATGCCACCGCTCTGTGACACCCAGCTGCCCAGCAGAGGTCGCCCAGGTGCTGCACCCTGTGCGCATGTACGCAATGGGCTGGTCACGGTATTAAATGCCCATAGAACGCGGGCGGGCGGGTGGCCAAATGAGCCACCATACTGGTATGGTGGTCACTTCTCCCGGCTACTCCTGGTACAGCTGTACTGGACCATACCGCTCGGAACCCACTCCTGATACACACACATGCATGATTAATAAACACATGCAAAGAAATTTGCATGCACATTTATTATCTAATAAATTGTAAAACATTCCAGTTTCTTTTATTAATACCTTTATGTCAATATTAAGATTCATGGTATCTTAAAGTTTTCAGTTACTTATCAATTCTCCCACCGCCAACTGCTCCCAATCAGTATCAGGTAATTTTGCCAATGGAATACTAATTTGGATAAAGAAGAAAGTAGATGAAAGGGAACAAAAAAGTAATTGTCTCCAAGTTCTTTGAATCATGCCTACCATAAGCGACAATATAAAACCAATCTATTTTTCTTTAGATTGCAGAGCTCCTTCTATTCATAAGAAAACCAAGATGACTAGGAACAAACATGTTGAACTGTTCATAAATAGGCTAAATATCACAAAGATCAAAGTTCATGGCAGCCACTTGGATGCATAAATGGGAGCCCAACACATTTTTGTGTTATAATAATAACTGTAGAATAAAGGATTAAAACCCATACAATCATGAACTATAAGTGAGGTGAATATTTCTCTTTTACTTTCCATTGAAAGTACTTTATTTACTGTTATATTCATACAGTTTGTATATGCAACCTGAGAAAAACCTGCCTGTTTTGGATTCCTAATATAGCAGAGCTTAAGTGGCAAAAGATTTTTCAAAAGTTTCATGAAGGAAAAAACACCAACTTGATGCACAATTTTAATTATTCCAATCCAACCAGTTACAATTCTTTACCTGTATGCCGTCTACTTCTAGAATTATGTACATTGGGGAAAAATCATTACTGTTTGTGGCATTTGCTTTGCTGTAGCAGATAAATATTCCATATAAACCATAGTCACTTTAAATAGAGGGATTGGAATGAATCCATTATTTTGGTCTCTTGCTTTGTGCAACATTGTGACAGAGCAAGAGAATTTACAATTTAAAATGCATTTGGTTGTGCTTTAACTTTTGCCGCAGTGAAGATCTTCACATTTGTTTCCCTGTCCTTCATATTTGTAATGATAGCTTGCCAAGAAGAAGCCTTGCCAACTTGGATTTAAAAAGAAAAAGTAAAAAGCTTAAGTTAGTCATATGCCATCATCCAAAACAATCCAAACTGGAGCCAATTTAGTGCACATAAGTTAAAGATGAATTTATGCTGTTGAGCCTCATAATATGTGTAACCAACAGGGAGCTGTCTGGAGACAGGGATTTTTGCAAATCTTTCTGCTAGATCAATGAGCCAAATGCAAAATTTAACAACCAGTGGTATCATGTTGAATTGTCATACTCCCTAGGGGAGTTGAGTCCAGCAACCAATGAGTGGATTACACTGATCCATAAATGCAATTTTTCATCTGTGACAGATATAATGGTTTTATTCATATTGCATAACAGAGAGAGAACAACAGATAATGATTTTTTAAAAAGAGTAAATGTAGAATTTTCAGCAGGTGACACTGGACTTTTCAAAGAACAAATATATCAAGTCTGAATATTTTTTCAAGTTTTTTATGGCCCCCTCAGAGAGGCCTTTCTTTATGGCTGAAAGATACTCATTTCCAGCCATTCAACTTTGTTAACAAATAATAACACATTTTTATACTTTCTTAGAATGTATAAAAGAATATTTTTTTAAAAAATAATCAGTCTTAAGGAATACCTCCATATGCTTTGTTAAGTAGGAAATGCATTCAACTCTTTCCTGAAGTTACCGGCTGCATTTGATCTTTGGATGGAATGTTGTTACCACAATCCAGAAAGTGAAGCCAAAAGAAAAAAGTGAATGGGATCAGGATACATATTAAATATGGTTTCATTTTCATTTAAATTTAATAAATTAATTGAGGCACAGAGAAGGCATACTGTGTGGATCCCCTGGTCAATGAATTTCAGCTGGTGGGGTCTAGAAGAACCTTCTGCGCATGGCTCCTGCCCTTTAGAACATCTTACTCTGATATGAGATTAGTTTCCATCCTCCTGACTTTTTGTAAGAACCTTAAAATCTGGTTCTGCCAAATGGTTTGGAATCCCAATGGGTGAATTTCAAACTGGAGGCAAAATTTTTGTGTAGGCACAAAACACCCTCTCTCAGCCAACTGGTAGTAAACCGGTTAGGATACATATGTCCATGCACATACATGCACACTTTTACAGGATCCGTTCATTTACAGCTTTGGTTATACTATTTCTCTTGTGCAATGTCTTTCATTTTATTTTTTTCCATTATTAAAAGCTTTTGTATAAATACAGCGCTTACAAAAACTCCATGGCTAAGAAGAGAAAAGCTGAAGAAGAGATTTTGGAAGTTCCAATCAACAAAAGGAAATCTCTCTTAATGAAGCCTCGCCACTACAATCCCACCTTGGAAGACAAAGGAGAGAATGAAGGCAGGACACACTTTCAAGACAATAATAATGTTCTCCAAACAGGTATGAAAAAGCCTGCATTCTAACTTAATCAATATTTCCTAATACTTGCCAAAGAACACAAGGGAAATCCTATTACTAGACATTCTTCAGCATTATATCAGAAAGCCAATGTGGTATCATTGTTAGCATATAAGACAATTGGGGACATAGCTCACTAGAGGACTTTGGACCAGTCATTCATATTATCCCTATTGTCCTGACTTGTGATGCAAGGATGGTATGCTGGTGAGGGTGATAATAGTAATAATAATAATGATGATGCTGATAATAATAATAAAATTCAAAGTGGATCAGGTTTAGGATTTAGGGTGTGTAAAATATTCTTAAAAGTGGATCAGGTTTAGGATTTAGGGTGTGTAAAATATTCTAAACTGGAAACATTGTGAGCTGAAAATAGCCATTCCAGCTATTCGGTGCTCTAAGCAAAACATGCTCAGTGTTTCAAACACCAAAATGAAATATTCTAGATTCTTCTCAGAACTATTTTCTAGCTTGTAATAGGTTACTGTTTACAAATAAATATCCCAGCCCATCCAGTAGAGCAAGAGTTATAACAGATACTACTATTGGCTTATTAAGTGGGATGAAATGGTAGGTCTATCATGTCTATTATGTTGGTTTGAATTTGTGCATTTATATGTGCTCACGCATTCTCATATCTTCTGCTGAATATACAGTGTGAGTCAGGAAAACAAACCAGTTGAACAGGTCTTTGCTCAGATCAAAATTCCTGAAAATTTATAGAAATTTAATAACTGATTAATACAGAATTGATCATGGAAATTGCTTTGTCAAATGTCTAAAACAATGGGATTGTAATTGTAATTAGTTACTTTCTTCATAAATTCATTTGTGTAAGATTTGAGTTATAGGAGGTAGGGTCCCTTAGTCTGCAATCATACACATAAGAATAAATTCCATTACATTTATTGGCTCAGATTCTAATGAGTTGTCTTTATAATTGCATACAAGTTACCTAATCTCTTTCAGTCTAATGTACTTTTCAGGGTTGTTGTCAGAAAATAGGAAGCAGGGGTATGTTCTAAAATAATAATGATAATCAAATAAATTGATCCGTACAAATCCAACACTACCTACAGAACTGGCAGCTGTGATTTTACATTTTTGTATATATAATAATCAAAGAACAACAACCATACACAAGACAACATAAATGGCCATGGTCTTTCCTGTGGTCATCGGCATGCTGAGTGCCATACCAGGATATCTCGTGTGGCACTTAGAAAATCTGCACATCGACAAAATTTTCATATGTCAATTTTAAAAGGTCACACTACTTAGATCTGCACTTATATACTATGCCAGTAGATTACAACTTCTTTGGTTCTTGGGAAGAACTCAATGGTTATGAAGGCCAACATCAATTAAAAGAACTGGCAACTATGACTTCACATTTTTTGCAAAATAATAATAATATAGTTGTAGTGCCATTTGGGGGGAGGGAGGGGGTAGCAGACATAGGATTATGCACATGACTAAATTCCTCCAAAATGAGAGGGACCAGATGCAATCGTTTGTTTCATAGTTCATTTCATTTATTAAATTGAGACTAATTATTATGATTCCTAGAATTCAAAGTAAAGAACAGAAGGGCATTAAAATATTAAGAATTATAAATTAAGACAATTAAAATCAAAACAAACTACAAAAAATACCAAAATAAAAATATAAAAGAGTAAAAAATGGGAGGGGGGTTTACAGGGAAAAAAGGGAAGGGAAGGAGGAAGAAAAAAGAGATAACTTTTCCCTAGCAGGATTTTTAAACAGCTTATCACTATTTCTAAATATCTCATAGTTAAGGAAAACAAAGTCCAAATACTTCAATATCAAAAGTCCATTAAGGGCAACTAAATATAACTGCTTTCCTCTATTAAGCCTAGTCAAACAAGACAATCTTATAAATCTTATAAATCATTGATTTTTTTAAAATCATTTTTTAAAATCATTTTTAATCCATTCAAAAAAAAAGTAGTTTGCTTCTCATCTGTGTTTCAAAACAAAATCCCATCAAAACTTTAACAGATTTCTTTGACATCAATAAGTAAAATTTATCCTTCTGTTTTTCACTTCTAAAAAAAATGTCCTTCCAAATTTTAGCAGAGCTCTTTTGTGTATCCAGAAGAAAAATATATCCAAATCAGTTTCCTAGTTTAATATCTGTTCATCGTCTTTAGGGAATGAGTCATCCAACAGATTCATTTGTTTTACATGTAAATCCCCCTTCAAATTAATTTCATAGGCAATCATTGCAACCCGTTCTTGTTTTACAACTTCATTACAAAATGCTCTATCAATTTTATTAAGCATTTGATACATTATGTCCTAAAAAATTGGCTGAAAAGTATTCAAAACTTTCCACCAAGGATTTCTGCTCCCATTTCTTTATCCTCTGGTTCTAATGTCCAGCTTTCAAAGTTTCCTTATCATTTTTTTTAAAAAAAGCAATCCCCATTTTCCCACAAGAAAATAGTAATCTTGTAAATAATCAAAACTGTCATTCCAAATCTTTCTGCCCTTTAATCAGTTTTTAATTTTCAAAAATCTATATACTAAGCATCCTTTTGTTGTGTAGTTCAAAAAACCCCATATTTTTTAAACTTTTAAAATCAAAATTATCTCACTGTCTTTTAAGGAGGTGGAAACTCACCCGATGAGTTCAATAAAACCTTGCCAATCCAAAGGGTCTTCATTTCTCCAATATTCAAAAACTTATTTAAAATCCAAAAATATATTAATGATTAAGCCTTTCATAAATGGTACCAGTTAATAGTCTAGCTATAGTATTCTAAAACACTTGAATTTTTTGAAATACTTTCAAAAGTCACCTCATAGAGAATTCAAATAATATGTATTTAAGGTACATGTCATCCTGGCTAATTCTGATTTAATAGTCTAAAACCAATATTACATGAGGAGATAGGATTGACACTGACAGCTACATAGCAAGGGTCATGGCAGAGTTTAGAAATAAATCCAAAGTATAAAATAAGACATAATGTTTTCTTTCCTCTGATCTATTTTTTTATTGATCAACTCTGTCTTAAATGGACTAAAAATCAGTCCTCCCCATCCTCATTCCCCTCCCCTTATTGTTTTCAAATATTGATCTGGAACTTGATTTTTGTTATTGGATTTGAATAGATAGAAGATATCTGAATTAGGTTTCATGACTATGATAGTACACTATCAAGACCTTGGATACTGGAAAACCACTCTTTCTCTTATGTTGCACATGAATTTACCATAGTGATCTATGTCTATTGAGCCATATACTTAGCAGAACAAAGGTATAGCCCTTAGAAGACCTTTTAGCCTTTTCTGTCGGCCTTAGAATGAAGGATTGCATCTGTTCATAAGTGTAAAGACTTCTCTGTAGTGATATGTAGGTTAACATTCATAGGATTCATCAACTTGTCTTCTGACTCTATAACTAACAATGCATGCCTGACTGATTCATATTTCCAGGCACCAAGCATAGTTTTGAAGAGAAATCATTTAAACTCATGATAGTTCTACATGACACAGTTTAAGATGCACTGAGGAATTCCATATAATAAAATGTCCTCCCATTCTCAAATAAAGTTGGAGTGATACAAGAGGTATAATTTAGATCCTTTTAATTCACAATTAGTTCTTCACATAGAGCTTTTGTCTGATTGTTGATGGTCAAGTCATAATGTTATCTTGCTTTCTCTACATGAGCATGTGGGTGTGAATGCATGTGCTCATGTGCAGAATTTACTGGTAATTGTATTTGTACAATAAATGGATAAATAATCTTTGTTTATGGTTCAGAGTCTATTCTAGAAACAGATTTAAGCACTGCCAGTGCTAGGAGGCTGCCTTGCATTAGTATTTTCATGAATTTAATGGACATTTATAGACCAAGGGACATATCATATTGATATCCAGCATGTTTTTGTGTTGTTTCAGCCCCACATTTATTATTGTGATAATTATATGTACTTATATGTGATTAATAGTCACATACATTCTTCTATGGGGGAAGAGGAGGGTATTGCTAGAATAAATCATGCCCTATTTACTATTTCTGAATAGCTGTTAGGGTACTAATGATCTCTTCTGAATAACCTCAAACTGATTTCATATGACAGAAACTGCAATTCATGCATCTATCTACAAGGAAAATAGCTTTTTTAGGACATTTCTGTACTATTGACTCATGAATGTTAGATTGGCTGTTGGGGAATTTTTTTGTTGCAAAAACGTAAAACATTCAATAAGAGTTTTTTCTCTATATACCACTTTCCTCTATTTATTATAATTTAATTAATTTAAATGGAGTAAAGGGGGAACAATATGAACTTTATTCAGACTTTGGCTGTCCTTGATTATAACATCCATTAATAAGTGTTTGGATTTTGGTTACCTTGCCTGCTGTTCTGATTTTTTCCTGAAGGAAGAACATCTACAAATAAAGTTGTGTTGGAGTTTTCAAGTCAGGCAATAACAGCAACAGCAACAACAAATGCCTGACCAGTAGTTCAACAAGGGCTCCATCCTTTGGTATGGGGCCCAGTTTCTGGAAGAAAATGTGTAAGAAACAATTAATAAATATTTTTCTTTTAATGTATAACAAACAGTTGAACCAAACAATTATGTAAACTGGAAATGACCCAAAACGCTAACAGTTTGGCAGCTATAAAGTGAAACGCATTGTAGAGGCACATGTGCACTTCTATCCTCCTCCCCCCTTCCACAATAATCTGCACTTAATAGGAATATTTTAAACTATGTAGCTAAGCAACAGAGGTAATTGTTGCTTTCTAGAGCTTTTGTTAGGCACTCCACCATAGCCCAAATATGCATAATTAGGTATAATGTCTATAAATCATTATTGTACACATGTGGGTAGTTAAGTGGCTTGAGAGAATAGTTCAATGAATTGGACATATTCACCGAAAATGCTTTTTATTTGTTTTCGGTAGTTGATAATACTTTGAAATTATGATAACCCTTTATACTTTCTCTTAATAGCTTACTGTTGCTGAGACAAAACTTGATTTGCATTTCTGGATGATATTTAAGTTACTATTTAAACCCAGAGTTGGTTTGACATGGATTCCGCAAAGAACCAGACTGTCTTATTTTTTATTATGCACTTGTTTATCTCATTTTTTTCTCTTCTAGGAAGTAAAGTGCAAAACGTTCCAGTTTATGTTGAATGCATCCCAACAAAAGAATACACCCTATAATCAGCATTATTGAAGGGGCTAGTGTTGTGGCTAAATTCTTCCCTTCATCCAAAAATGCTTTTAGTTACTATGGTAATATTTACTTGATCCTGGCAGACCAGTGTTGATTTTAGGGAGATAATTACCAGAAAGGAAGATGATGGAGATGTATTTTGGAGTGTCCTTGTCAGGAAAAAAAAATGTTTAGAAAAAAAAAAGTAGATCAAACACAAAGGATTTATTGTCTTTTGGCATTTGTGATTCTTTTCCTTGTAGCTACTACCAATTGTTTTGTTATTGATCTCAAAGAAAAAGAGCTTACAAAAAAAAGTGTTCACAGGCCATGTATATGTTGAAATTCTTTAAGAAATCCAATACATCATCTTTTCATAATATAATCGATTGGAAACATAAGCAATGGGGAAGAATTAACATTGTCAAAGGGGATTCAGGGAAAAATGTTTTCACCAACATGAGAAAAGTTTCAGCTGCCAGTTTCTGTATTATATTTGTGTTTTTCCAAGCTCTATTGCTTTAAGCAAAAATTAAATGCACCTGTAAGTAAGAGAGGCACTTTCCCCACTGCTCAGCATATCCATGTTCATATTGATAGTAACTAATTTAGCACACAATAATTCATTGATTTCATTTTGAATTCAATGATGAAGTTGACCCTAGCTTTACTTTGTATCTATGGATTGTCTTTCCATGAATTCAGTAAGCCAGGTACAAAATATCCCTTTTACATAGTGTTGCATACAAAGCAAGTCTTTTTCTGATAATCTTTAATTTAAGAAGAGATACAGCTATATCTATCTTCCTACCTCAACATATGAAGCAGTGATCACAATACAAGTCACACTTCACATTATTATAATTGTTTTATATTTTGGGACCAATTATATAATTTTATCATGGATTCACATAATAATTTGGTTATTTAGTGTACGTTCCATTTATTTCTTTTAAGGGATGTATTGCACAGTATGTTTTCATATAAATCAAGAAAGAAATTTTAAGAGGGTTTTAAGAATGTTTGACTCTGGAGTGTTCTCACTGGCATTGATTGATTTTGTGCCATCACGTTTTTGCCAGTTCCTAACAATCACATAAGCTGCATTTCCCCAGGATCTTTTTGACGTAGGCAGATTAATTTATAGTAAACAGATTTGTTGATTATGGCCAATATAGAAGTACTTTAACTTTGTCTTCTCTGTTTCTCTCTATCTAGAAAACACCACTTTAATGTCAGCAAAAAGTATCTCCTATTTCAACATGCAAGAAAATGATCTTCAAAAGAAGGACAATTTCACTAACTGCCAGGACACAATGACCAATACATTAATTAATTTTGAACAAATAGCAAAAGATGCACCAAATTCCCTAGAGAATGATAAACTAAGTGATAGTGACAACCAGCCCTTAAAAACAGAGAATAAGAACATTGCTGCATGTTATGGAATTAATTCTTCAGTAAGGGACAGAATGAGTATTCCACATCCACAGTACTGTTCCTCAGAAGATAATGAAAGTAGCTCTGAAATTCTGGACAATGAATGGGATAGTTCCTCAAATTTTTCTGAAGAGATAAGTATAAAACTGCCTTTAAATAAAACATATCTTGTAGGATGTAATCAGGAAGAAGTCCTAAAAACACCTGACATCAATGCTGAAGAAAAAGATGTTAACAGTTCTGAAACTTTTAGTAGTTTGAGATCAGGACTGCAAGAACCACAGGACTCACATGTTGACACTTGCAGCAATAGAATGCAGAATCCATTTCCAGATTGTGAAGAAGATGATTGTCTATCAGAAAACACAGAACAGTCATTTGACTTGGATAAAACAAAACAGAACTTAAATTTGTTGGAACAAGCAATAGCTCTTCAGGCAGAGCAGGGTCACGTCTTTCACAGCACTTACAAAGAACTGGATAGGTTCCTACTGGAGCATCTTGCAAGTGAAAGAAGACAAACCAAAATAGTTGACCTTGGTGGTAGACCAGTCTATAACCACAAGCGTAAGTCCACTTTCTTTGTTTGCAGTAAATTACACATTCAGTTCAAGACTTGTTAAATCCTGGTCCCCATCCCTGATTCCAGAGTAGAACTGTTTTGAATTTTAGCTAGTAAATTGGCTTTTGAGCATGCCATTGGGTTTTTCACTCATATTTAATATGATATAAATGTTTTGATAAGGAATTTCATACATTTTCCTGCCCCCATGGCTATTACAAAAATGATACCAAATGAATGCGAGATTTTCTGCAGGGCTTCAACAACATGATTGCCCCCCCCCAAAAAAATATTTCCTTTCTTTGCCCTTTCCCCCACCCCTGTGTTGAAAAGTACTGCTTGAATAGTTATTTATACAATTTATACATGACTTCTATATGTGAAAGATTTCAACTTATCCTATATACATACATACATACATACATACATACATATATACATACATACATACATATCCTTTATTGTCATTGTACAAAATAAATACAATGAAATTTGTTATCATGGCAACACTTAGTGGACTACATTCACATCATTTGTTTGCAATGGTGCAGTAGTCTTCTTCTTCCAAACATCTCCTTATTGTGTTATGATTCAGATAATGGGGAGAACAGAAAGAGATCACTTTCTTTACTTCCACAATACTACAGGTAATCCTCGACGGATCACCAAAATTGAGCCCCACATTTCCATTACTAAGCAAGGGAGTTGTCAAGTGAGTTCCAGTTCATTTTATAGCCTTTCTTGCCACAGTTGTTAAGTAAATCATTGTAGTTGTTAAGTTAGTATCACCATTTTTAAGTGTATCTGGCTTCCTCATTGACTTATCAGAAGGTCACAAAAGGTGATCACATGACCCCGGAACACTGAATCCATCATAAATATGAACTATCTGAATTTTGATCACATGACCTTGGGGATGCTACAATGGGGGGAAACGGTCATAAGTCACTTTTTTTCAATGTCGTTATAACTTCGAATGGACACTAAATGAATGGTTGTAAGTCAAGGACTACCTGCATTTGATTCAGTTGGAAGTGTAACAAGGCTCTTTGGATTCCCCGTTGATAAAGAATAGTGTACTACACAGTAGAGAAAACACTTCTGTGGATGTCCAAAATTAGATTTTAAACAATAAAATCATTCTAGAGGAAATATTGCCATACCGTATAGATACAGTATGTAATAACTAAATCATACCTGCATATAATATACATCATTGCATATTTTATTGGGTTTGTCAAATGATAAGTTTCTAGTAAAAGCTAAATCATTCAGAGATAATATGATGGATTTCAAAGTGTTTTAAGCTGTGAATTTTACAATCTTCACTGCCAAACTTATCAATAGGTAAGTTTTATGGTGTTACATTGTTTGAGCAATGGGAGATCTTTAGGATAAAATAATCCCATGTAAATGAATGAATGTAATTTTACTTTGAATTGTATTGTATATTATATCTATTAATTATAGTCTATCTGAAACTATTATACTAAAGAAGACTATACATTGTATGGGTTGCAAGATATGCCTGCTATATTAAAGAATAATTTCTTCGCAAACTCTTACCAGCCTGACTGGCTTTTATCTATTGTAGAAATATGGGGTTGTTACATTCTCTTTATTTCTGCTAAGTGATACCTTCCAAATCTATTGTCATGTTTTCTTGTGACAGTAGCATAGATTTTGTTCACATGAGATAGAGAACCTACATTCATTGACCTAAGCAATCTATGTATTTAGGGACCCAGAAATGTCATGCAGTGTCTTAAATGGCATCATTTAAGCATTCCATCAAATCATCAAAGATTTATCATATATTACTAGAACATATAAATGTATCATCACAAGAAATGTCCATAAAGCCAAAGACCCCACAATGGTGGTATGAAAAATACAAAGATGTTGGGAATCTGATACCTGGTAACATTCACCATTTTGAGATGGAGCCTCTTGAAATGGTATATGAGAAAGACCTTGAGAATAGGCAAAAAGATGATGTCTAGGGAATTGTCACATGAGATAGGGCATAGCCTACAGCTGCATAATAAAATAGAAAGAGGCTCAGGAGGGACCTGCCCTAACTTCTCAACCTGTAAAGGAGATGATGGGAGATTTGTACTGTCAAAGTTGCAAGATTCTGTTAATATAGCCTTTCAATAAAGTAGAAAATTAGTTCATCTACTCATGTTTCCTGTCAGATCTACCTGAGAAGGATGATATCTCTTCACTGGACCCATTTAATTTTGATTGGAGAAGTACTAGAGGTGGAATTCTTGAGAGAGGTCATGGGTTTCTTCAGTAAGATAATATGAAAAGCACATTATGGAGCAAACTTGAATAAGAGCTATTAACTGCTTGGAAAAAGGACAGGAAGCCATAGTTCATGTATCTGCAAACGATTTGCCTTACTTTTAGACACAAACATCCAGACTCACTTGTGAAGAATTCAGTTAGTAGTTTTATTGTTCAAGCCTATACACAGGAATATTCTCAGACTAACAGTTTGCATGTGAGATTAGATACAGTTGAATGACATTCAAGGGTGTGGCAGAGTCAAATTGTCTTGTGACTCCATAGGAATTTCAGACTAATTCCATGTTTGACTCTTCCCTCTGGTTTGGCCAGTCTCTCTCTAACACTTACTACTATAATTTGAAAATATTATGGAAGCAAGCAGATCACTTGATGGTGGTGGAGGCAGTTAAAGACATTAAAATGTGTATGTAACAAAAATGCAGCTGGCTAATATAGAAGATACTGTAATTTTTTTTCATTTTGATAAACTGATCAAACTATACCTACTTAATGGATCCAGTCCTTTTCAATGATATATATCTGTAGAAGAACTCTTATTTGATTTGTCTACCATTTTATTGAGGTTACAGAGATCACTCTTGAAAATTATTTGTATTTAATTCAGTGGCATTTCTCTATGTTGAAGAAAAATGCATATAAATTTAAGATTTTAAAAGTTATACCTAAGGATGGGGCAGATACATCTAGATAATTTTGTTTTTAATCTGCCTGCAAAGATGCAAAAAGTCAAACAATAACATTATTTCAGTTTTCTATGTCCCTTTTCCAGAGAGAAAAGTGAAATGTTCTGTATATCTTAAATATATATTAAAATCATGTATATTTGTATAGCAAGAATATCAAATAATTTTAAACTTTATTATTCCATTAGTTTCAAAATGTAAATGTTTATATGATCATTATATCTATCCTTTTTATGTTAGAATAAATAAATCCAATATATAAGGCAAACAAAACTTTTTACAGTGTTTAATGGAGAGATTAGCATATTTTGCATGCTTACTTTTGCTGCACAAACAAGAGCTTTACATCTAATATGAATGATATATTATATAATTATAGTGTTAGCTTGTCAACAAATCCTACATCATACTTTTAGCCATGCTGGTATATTGATTTCATACAATTCCTTGTATAAATTCCTTATTAAAGCATCTTGATCAAAACAATTCAACATAAGGTTCTAAGACATTGTTAGGGTTCTATATTTTGGGATGGATGGATGATTTGTTCACAGCAATCCAACGTTTCCAAAGCGTGATAGCTAGTTGTTTAACTAATTATTTTTCCACTCATAGATAGTTCCGAATTTTTGGCACATGACGCAAATGTCATTGCAAATTCTAATGCCATATGTCTTAGTGCAAAAATAACAAGTCATTATTTAAAGTAGGATGTTAAATGTTGTCTAGCATTTCAGGATTTATTAACACCTTGAAAGAAAATTGCTTTCTATCCTATTACTTAAAAGTGCTCAGACATATATATATATATATATATATATATATATATATATATATATATATATATATATATATATATATATATATATATATATATATATATATATATATATATATATATATATATATATATATATATATATATATATATATATATATATGCCTAATATATAATTTGCAGTGTTCTAGCCAGACTGTCCATTCTGGTTTTTTTTTACAGATGCATCCAGACCGGAAAAAAGAGAAACCAAATGTCCCATTCCAGGGTGTGATGGAACAGGTCATGTGACTGGATTGTATCCTCATCATCGCAGTCTTTCGGGCTGTCCCCACAAAGTCAGAGTGCCACTTGAAAGTAAGTAGAATGTGTTCAATACAGAAAACTCTATGTCACACCACTGGCATGATGACACAAGGCATAGCCTTTTATAAGGGTCATAACTGTATTAACCAAGAGCAAGGATCTGCATTATAACAGTGGTATAATTTCATGTCCATTTCAGTGATGAAGATACACTATTATTTATGGGATGAAAAATCACTAAAGCACCTGAAATTAATATTCCAGAAAAATCTCAGATCCAGAAGGGTGTTGCTTAAGCTGAATACAGTCCATTGCTGAGCAAAACCAGCCTGGCCTAAGGGACCAGATCAGATAAAAACCATGCCATCATAACTAAATGATAATCTTATATCTACTTCACTCTACCACTGCTGGGTAATACTGCATGGGTAAAACTCCAGAACAAAAGCTCAGCACTATGAACCTTAATGGGGTAAGTATCCCTCAACTTCTAGGTATCTCATAGTGTTTACCAGAGTATTCTATTTCAAGTGCCCAGGCTCCTAGATTAAGTAAATGAGGGCCAATATTTTACAAATAAATACTAGTCAAGCCTTCTTTGAGTCAAGCTGGAAATGGATGCGGAGACCTCTTGCTATCCATACAGAAATGATTTGACATTGATAAGTTTTGGATGATTTTTCATCTTCCCAGAATCACACATAGCTTTGATATTTCTAGGCACCAGACCTGGTTACCAACACTAACCAGGTCTGAATCTGCTTAACCATTAAAAGTTAAGCCAAAAGGAACCAACACAGATGCACAGATCAGAGCATCTTTCAACAGCAGCCAACACTACAATTTGATAAAGCTTTGACATTTAGTGCCTTTCCTCTTATTTGTATTTGACACCTTACATTACTTACTACTCACAACTACTTACTTATTGTGATCTTCTTTCCGTCGCTTGTAGGTAACCTCTTTTTTTTTTTTAAAAAAAAAAAGACTTTCTCTTTTTCTCCCTCTTTGAAGGGTTAGTGAGAAATAAGTACTGGTGATAAGAAAATAGACTTCTAAACAGCCCTCCTACTGTACCATTTGAGACAAAAAGAGAAGGGCGAGGAAGCACCATGTAGGTGACACATGCATCTAGATGTAAGCTGGCCCAATTTTATGCATATTTTTAAAATTTTGATTTGGGGAATGGAGGCCACAAATCCTCAATATTGGTCCCCTCCTGTTTTGTATGAACACCTTGGCTATCGTCAGGATTACTTTACTTTCATAACTGTATCTATAATTTAAGAAGATTAGATAAATCAGAACAATATCCTGAGATCAAGCCATACCAAGTTAAATTAAAGGATGGGCAAAGCACCATCTTATTATCCATTAGGCACAATGCCTAGGGCCTACAAAAGTTTGGGGTATTCTAAAATTAATTGTATTTAAGATCGTATTACTATTTTATGATATGTGAATTTATTAAAATAATAAGCAACCACCCTAGTTCAGTACAGGTAGTCAACTGAACTAACATTTCTGTTGCTTACGCAAAGCAGTTTTTAAGTGAGTTGCACCTCCATTTTGTGACATTTTGCCACAGTTGTGGAGCAAATCACTGCAGTTAGTAAGTGAATCATGCAGTTGTTAAGCAAATCTGGCTTCCACCATTGACTTTGCTTGTCAGAAACTGACTGGGAAGGTTACAAATGGTGATCACATGAACAGTACAACTGTCATAAATACATGCCAGTTGAAAAGCATTCAAATTTTGATCATGTGACCATGGGGATACTGGTCATAAGTCATTTTTTCAGTGCTGTTGTAACTTCAAATGATCACTAAACAAATGGTTGTAAGTTGAAGACTACTGGTACTGACGAAATGTGTGTCATTCCAATATTATTGGAAGGGACATGGTGGCTCAATGGTTAAGACGTTGAACTTGTCGATCAGAATGGTCAGCAGTTCAAATACTTAGCACTGCATAATGGAGTGAGCTCCCATTACTTGTCCCTGCTTCTGCCAACCTAGTAGTTTGAAAGCATTTAAAAATGCAAGTAGAAAAATAGGGACCACCTTTGGTGGAAAGCAGTGGTAGGTTCCTACTGGTTCGGACCGGTTCGGCCAAACCAGTAGTGTTTTGGCAGCCTGGGTCGCTGGAACTGCCAGAGCTGCCATGCCCCCAAACCAGTTCCACGGGCAGTGCGCCACCTTGTTTTTTAGTACTAAGCATGCACATAACCATTTTAATTGCTTTGCGCATGTGTGCATGCAGTGCACATCATGCACATGCATGTACACTGCACATAAAGCACGTGCACAAAGCACACATGCGAACGAACCGGCAGTAGCGACTGCTGGAACCCACCCCTAGTGGGAAGGTAACAGCGTTCCATGCTCCTTCAGTGTTCAATCATGCCGGCCACATGACCACTGAGACATCTTCGGGCAGTGCTAGTTCTTCAGCTTTGAAACGGAGATGAGCACCATCCTCTAGAGTTAGGACCGATTAGCACATATGTGTGAGGGGAACCTTACCTTAATATTACAGGAACTAAATTTGATTCGGGATTTAAAATCAAATTTTCATACTGAAAATAAGAATTAAATTGGATGCTATTTTGCTTCTCAAATGCAAAAACCAATCCGGTCTAGTATCAATGAGGGTGCACATTCACATTCACACTCAGACATACCTTCTAGGATGTAAGTGAATTGAACTTCTACTTTGCAATCACTCTAGGAAATAAACGTAAGTGGGCATTTGAAATTAAAATACTGCCTTGTGCTCTTGGTCAAAATAAAACTCCCTATGATTTATTGAAGACTATATACCCAGGGAATACCTTTAACCCTAAGCCGTTTGCCTCTCTTGGCAGATTGATTTTTATGGCCTCTTATTGTGCTAAAAATAATTGCTACACTGATAGACTATGAAAGTAATGTGCTTGGCTTCTCCTGAGGGAAAGGGTTATATAGTTGGCTATTTATTTGTGATTCCTTCAAAATATAAAATAGGTGTGTTACACATATGGAGAGGATCACAAAACTGTTATTTCCTGTAGGTTTAAAAAAAACATATTTCATGATTGCTCTAACAGAACAGAAGAAGAAAATTCCCAAGCAATCTTACAAAGGGGGATAATTTAATTCCAACTTGTTGTTGAAAGCAGAAATAAACTGCAGGAAGAGTATTATTTATTAAATTTATACAATCCCCTTCTACTGATATGAATAGGCACTGTGCCTTGAAATGGTAGGAGGTGCTGCCTTTGGTGTTTTCATTTCACTCAGTATATGAAGACAATTCCACTGACAGTCAGAGAAGCACAGAACTGGTGACCTGTGGTTTCTTCAAGACTGTATGATGACTCAGAAAATATTCCATCCACCTTCAGAGCTTTTAAATGACACAGCTGTGCTGTTCTGTGAATTTAAGCAAAGGCTAAGGCCAGTAATAGCCTTGTAATTAAAGGGATATCTAATATGAATGAAGGTGACTATATGTGTCCCAGGATTATGTTTCAGGATCCAATATGGATTAGTCACCAGGACCAGAACTTTTGTCTTTTGGAAGCTTTTGGAGTTGTGCTAGAACCCATCCTCAGAGAGCTACCACACAGAGAATAGCCCAAAGCACACAGAGTAGTCAGTCGGAATGTTCAGAAGACAAAACCTCTGGTCCCGGTGACCAACTCAGATTGGGCCCTGGATATTTCTTATACTTGTCATTGCTATCTTCTTCTTTACTACTGTATGACCAGCACCGATAACCTGATCCAAAATCAACCTATATCCCAAATGTATCAAATTAAATGTAAGCGTAATCCTATGGAGTTGGCATTGAAGCTTTGGTGATAAATGTAATATTTATAGAAGTAAAATTGCTTTGCTATGATTGGAACTTAATGCTAGGAAAAATGTATTTTGGTTATATTTCCCATAGCTGTTTACAAAGTGCCTTAATAATATCTTTAAATCATTTTATTTTATCAAGAATTACTGAAGTAAATTACGGAATGCAAGTGCGCAAAATGAACAAAAATAGTTTAGTAGCTTATACAGTTTGAGAGGATAATGCAGCTATTATTTCACTGCTTGGAACTCAGTTTGCCAGTAAAAACAACCTTCAATCTTCCAATGTCCATTTGAGATTGACAGTGTTAAATTAGATAGATAGATAGATAGATGATAGATAGATAGATAGATAGATAGATAGATAGATAGATAGATAGATAGATAGATAGACAGACAGACAGACAGACAGACAGACAGACAGACAGACAGACAGACAGACAGACATGATATATCTCTCTACCTCTACCTCTACCACTACCTCTACCTCTACCTACCTAGCTAGCTAGCTAGCTAGCTAGCTAGCTATCATCAGATCTCAGAGGTAGGAACACTCAGATGATAAGGGCTTTTCAAGGGTGGATACTAATTTCTATTCTCTAAGGAAGATGAGCAACTATTTAACAAATATCAGGTTTGTTATCTGGGGAGGTTACTGCATATGGTGACTCAAACTCTTTAATTCTCTGCTTATTTTGAATTACATAATAACTGGGTGAGATGATTTCTTTTTTCTTTATGTATTTATTCATTTATTAATTCATTCATTTA
The DNA here is from genome assembly GCF_964273705.1 of Natrix helvetica. Lineage (NCBI taxonomy): Eukaryota > Metazoa > Chordata > Lepidosauria > Squamata > Natricidae > Natrix > Natrix helvetica. The sequence goes on along the minus strand of NC_138550.1, from coordinate 127,585,886 downwards.
ATCACTTTACATAGCTACCCATTTTGCAGTTGTGACTGGTCTTAATATTTTTTTTGATTGAAACTTCACTAATAGATGCTTAAGGGAGTAAACCTCCCCTTAATTGACAACTTTGAACTATTTTGTAAAATTAGCATGGATTTCAGGATTTGTTTGTTTGTTTGTTTTTTCTTTTTATTTAGTCCTTGCCATGCATGAAAACGTTTTAAAGTGCCCCACTCCTGGATGTACAGGAAGAGGACATGTCAATAGCAACCGCAACACTCACAGAAGGTAATTTAATTCTGCTTCCATTGGTGATAATCTAATAACTTCAAGAAGGGTATGCTATCTATCTATCTATCTATCTATCTATCTATCTATCTATCTATCTATCTATCATCTATCTATCTATCTATCTATCTATCTATCTATCTATCTATCATCTATCTATCTATCTATCTATCTATCTATCTATCTATCATCTATCTATCTATCATCTATCTATCTATCATCTATCTATCTATCTATCTATCTATCTATCTATCTATCTATCTATCTATCTGTGACTTCACATAAAGCAACAATATGGGTAATCCTCAGTTAATGACCATTTGTTCAGCAACTATTTGAAGTTACAGTGACACTGAACAAGAAGATTTATGGCAGGTCCTTGAAGTTATGTCTATTGCAGCATCCTCACAATAATTTAGACAGTTAGAACAATTAATCAGTGGAACAGCTTGCCTCCAGAAGTTGTGAATGCCCCAACACTGGAAGTCTTTAAGAAGATGTTGGACAGCCATTTGTCTGAAATGGTATAGGGTTTCCTGCCTAGGCAGGGGGTTGGACTAGAAGACCTCCAAGGTCCCTTCCAACTTTACCATTGTATTGTATTTGATTAGGATTTGGGCACTTGGGAACTCACATGTCAGGGTTCCAAGTAACACCCCTAACTAAGTAAGACTCTCGGGCAATCAATTCCTCAAAGATCCATTTTATTAGAGATGTCATATTGGCACATCTGTGAAAGCCTGAATCTGAAAGCTCTCAGGTTTTCCCCACCCAAAAAAAAGTCAAAGTCCCTTCCCCTGCACACCCACATGTCCATCACATGATCCAATCAATCCACTATCCCAACTGGAGATATCTCCCAGTGACACCACTCCAGGTGCAGGCTAAACATCCTTGACTCTCAGAGAAAAAAATGTTGTTATGCCTAAATAACTCTTCCAACTCTATACAACCCCCCCTCCCACTGTCCCACAGCATTAAGGGTGGCAGCCCTGAAGATTCAAGAGAAAAGATGGCCTCCAGGGTTAACATCACAATTATAATGATCAAACTGTCCTGCAGTCATGTAACCGCCATTTGAGACCTTCACTGCTAGCTACTGACAAGAAAATTTATGGGAAAGCTAGCAGGAGATCACAAATGGAGATCATGCAACATTGCACCTGACAACTGTGTGGGATTTTCCTAAAATCTGAAACTGGGGCTGTTGTAACTATCATCATAAATCAACACACATTCACATGATGTCACACTTTACAGCAACCTCACTTAGTAATGGAGTTCCTGGTCCAAGTATTGTAGATAACAGGATTATCAATATAACCTTTTAACTCCTGCTAGAAAACATCACAAGCATAAATTTAAGAATCTTCAGACAAAATGAAATATTTTTTAGATCCCAAGGTTTTTACTGAAAGACAATGCCACATATAATTCATTCTCCTGTTGAAAGCAATGAAAAAGATAAGTACATAATTGGAGAAATTATATTATTTCATTTTGCAGTACTAAGAAATGTTAGAATTGAATCAAATACATGTATTCCTAAATCATAATCTATTGACAGTTCTGCTGAAGAAAGCCAGGATGCCAATATAAATACATGCTGCCCAATCTCAGATAATGTAGGCATCTCCCCATCTTTTTGCTTTCAATTATGTACTTACTGTGTGTATACTTTATACAGGAATGTGGCATCTTCATTTCATATGAAATCCTAAGTGTAAATGAGATATTAAAACATCTACAGGGGTTAAAATTGAATGGAAACCTGAATTTTTTTTATTAGGAATAATGTCTGCGAAATACAAAAAAGAAATCCAGTATTTAATACTACATATAATTACGGTGGCAAGGATTGCCTTTGCCCAGAAATGGAAAAACAAACTAACTCCAAGCGAAGATGAAATAATAAGAAAGGTTATGGACTGTGCTGAAATGGACAAATTAACTAAAGAAATTCAGGGAAAAGAAGAATCAGAATTCTATCAGATAGGGGATAAATGGTATAGGTGGATGGAGGAAAGAAACAAGAATCAATGAAGGAATATAACAAAACTCAAAAATAATAGTTATGAGTAAAATAAGAGAGTTAAGAATGGTGAAATCCAAATGAAATACAATAGAAGGGGAAATGATATAAGGTGAGCAGTATCGATTGATAATTGCTATTAGAAAGAACAGGAAGCTCCTGTTTGTATTGCATTGTGTAAATGTGTTGTACGTCTAAGTTTTGTGTGTGTGTGTGTTTTACATGTTTGCTAATAAAATTGAAAAAAATAAAAAAAAATCTAAAACCACAAAGAATTTAAAATGACTTACAAAGAACCGTAAAGACTAATCAAGTGATCAATCTGCATAGTGAAAATACCTGATTAGATTCAAACTTTATTTATTTATTTATTTATTTATTTATTTAGTTAGTTAGTTAGTTAGTTAGTTAGTTAGTTAGTCAGTTAGTCATGCATATACGAGATAACAAGTATAAGTATAAACATGGATATGAACACAGGAAATGGGTATAGATAAACGGGGACAATAGGACACAGTAAAATAGGACAGGGAAGGTAGACATGGTGGTGTGATTATGCAGACACCCTACACACCTCTTAGTAAAGGGGTGAGGTCCACTCTAGACAGTTTAAAATTAAAGTTACGAGGGTTTGAGGATGTAACAATAGAGTCAGATAGTGCATTCCAGGCATTCACCACTCTGTTGCTCAAGTTATATTTTCTGCCATCGAGTTTGGAGTGGTTTACCTTCAGTTTGTATGTATTGTTTGCCGGTGTATTATTGCAATTGAAGCTGAAGTAGTCATTGACAGGTAGGACGTTTTATTTCATATGACTTGATATACTGATTTCGTGTACTGATTTACTCTTCTAAGAACTTCTGATCCATTTATGATAGATCATGGTTTAATTTACCACATTAAAATCATTGATAAGGTTTACTTGGCTAATTTCCCAGAGAAAGAAAGAAACAAGTATTATATCACAAAACATTCAAGATCAACTTTACTACTAGAGGGGTCAAAGATCTTAGAGATAATGTCTAAAGAGATAATGATGTTATGGAAATAATGAAATAATTGTGCTAGCAACTTTGAGTTGGAAAGAATGGATAGCCTCAGGGATGGGTTCCTGACAGTTCTAACCTCTTCTATAGAAGAGGTTCCACAAATCTACAGTGCCGTTTAGAACCGGTTCCAGCTCCCTCCCACTGCCCGTCCTCACATCACCAAGATGAAGAGCGAGAGGAAGAATTCTCCACAAGAGAAGTCCACAAGTCTTAAAGCTGTCAAGTTTGAACACCCCTGGAGTTTTTTTTCTAAAGGGTTAGGGGTGCAAGGGTCTTGTAATTTGACAGCTTTAAGACTTGCGTGCTTCAAATGCCAGAGTTTCTGAGCCAACATTTTGGTTGCTAAGCAGGAGCATTGTTAAGTGAGTTTCACCACATTTTACAAGTTGGCCACGCCCACCCACTCACATATCTGGCAAGCCACTCCCACCCAGTCACATGGCTGGCAAGCCACTCCCACCTGGTCACATGGCCAGCAAGCCATTCCCACAAAGCAGGCCACACTTACAGGAGAGGTTCTAAAAAAATTTGAAACCCACCACTGGATAGCCTCCGAGTATGTAAATGGGCATGGGAACTTAGCTGAATTGAAATTATCAAGGGCTGTATAGGAGAGGAAGTTCTAGCAAGCAAAATAGCCTGAGGTAACCGTGAAAAGAAGATATAGTTAGATTTTAAAGGTTGTAATAGTAATTAACATGATAAGCAGAATAAAAAGGGCAACAAGCTGAATAATGCTTTATTTTTGATGCAAAATACATTTTAGAAATCCTAATACCTCTGAGTATAAATGGTTAACAATTACTTTTGTATGACAAATCTTTTCAATAGTCTTTCTGGATGTCCAATTGCTGCAGCTGAGAAAATGACAATGTCTCAAGAAAAAAGTCAACATGAAATATTCAAAACAGGGCAATGCCATGAGCAGATCCACAGGTAAAAAAAAAATTGAATCATATTTCAAGTAGATGAATTCTGGAAATAGACATGTATAACTCATGTTATATTCATGCTATAGTGTGTAGTGGTTTGAAATATTTTGAATTGGTATTGCAGGTAGAAGTTCACAGATATTAAGTTAATACATTATAAAATGTCGTGTAAAAGGTGCAGATGAGACCTCATCATTCATTATTACAGAAATAAACAATATAAAGTCCTAATGCAGCTCCAATCCCCTGAGGATTTTGCTACTGAAATTCAAGGGCAATTTGGCTGATCTAAGCATCATAACAGCAATAGCATTTAGACTTATATGCCACTTCATAGTGCTTTACACTCTCTAAGTGGTTTACATATTTCCCCCAGCAATCTGGGTCCTCATTTTACTAACCTCAGAAGGATGGAAGGCTGACTCAACCTTGAGCCGGTCAGGATCAAATTGCTGACAGTCAGCAAAGTTAGCCCACAGTACTGCATTTTAACCGCATTGCAAACATGTGATCCGCCAAAGGTTTGCAATGTTTGCAATGCTTGCATTAACATTCATCATGTCTTCCCACCTAAAAGATCATCAAAACCCATCAACTGACCATGGTTTCATGCAGGGAAATTGTGATTTCGTTATCATTTCATTTATAAATCTATTCATAGGCAGTCCTTGACTTACAACCACAATTGAGCCTGCAATTTATGGGATTTCGTTATCATTTCATTTATAAATCTATTCATAGGCAGTCCTTGACTTACAACCACAATTGAGCCTGCAATTTATGTTGCTAAGTGAGCAATTTGTTAAATGAGTTTTACCCCATTGTATGACTTTTCTTGCCACATTTGTTAAGTGTATCGTTGCAATTGTTAAATTAGCAACACGGTTGTTAAGTGAATCTGGCTTCCCTATTGAATTTGGCTTCCCCATTGAATTTGGCTTCCCCATTGAACGGTATAGGGTTTCCTGCCTAGGCAGGGGGTTGGACTAGAAGACTTCCAAGGTCCCTTCCAACTCTGCTATTGTATTGTATTGTATTGAATTTTGCAAAAGGTTGCAAAAGATGATCATGTGACTCCAGGACACTGCAACTGTCATAAATATGAACCAGTTGTTAAGTATCCAAATGAAAATCATGTGACCATGGGGATGCTGCACAGGCCATAACAGTGGTGGGTTCCTGCCAGTTCTAACCTCTTCTATAGAAGAGGTTCCACACATCTACAGTGCCGTTTAGAACCAGTTCCAGCTCCCTCCCCCCGCCCGTCTGCACATCATCAAGATGAAGAGTGAGAGGAGGAATTCTGGGAGTTGAAGTCCACAAGTCTTAAAACTGTCAAGTTTGAACCCCCCTGGTTTTTTTTTTAAAGGATTAGGGGTGCAAGGATCTTGTAACTTGACAGCTTTAAGACTTGCATGCTTCAAATGCCAGAGTTTCTGAGCCAACATTTTGGTTGCTAAGCAAGAGCCTTGTTAAGTGAGTTTCACCACATTTTACAAGTTGGCCATGCCTACCCAGTCACAAGGCCGGCAAGCCATTCCCACCCGGTCACATGGCCAACAAGTCACTCCCACAAAGCAAGCCACACCTACGGAAGAGATTCTAAAAAAAATTGAAACCCACCATTGGGCCATAAGTAAGAAAAATGGTCATAAGTCACTTTTCCAGTGGTGTTGTAACTTTGACCGATCACTAAAGGAACTCTTGTAAGTCGAGGACTATCTGTATTGACTCAAATTCATTATTTATTTATTAACTCATATTCATTAACTTATTTGTATCCCGAAACCCATTACATTTCTTATTTTATTACAAAAAGGATAATAAAAATATAAATGATACATTAAAATGTATAAAGGAAGAAAAAAGCCTCTCTACTGTTTACACAGGGAAGACCTAGATGAAAAGATGCATCTAATTTCAAGGACAGCCTTCCAAAGGATATTTGCTACCACTAAAAAGACTGGAATGTCTGGAAGATGACAATTCCCTGTTGAAATCAGCAGCAAAACCTCTCAAGATGATCATAGCAATACATATTTATTGTACATATTTATTAAAGGAAAGATAGGCACATTGAGATTATGATTCCAAGTTGTTCCGAGCTTTATAAAGAAATAAAGCCTCCCTGCAGTTAAGTTCACATCCACATCTGGCCATAGATTTCTTCCAGAAATGCTCTATGACAGTGATGGAGAACCTTTTCGGCACCGAGTGCCCAAACTGGAATGTCCATGCATGTGCGTGCGTGCACCGGAGCACCGGAAACGCAAAGACCAGCTGGTTCACTCACATGCCAGTCAGCTGGTCTTTGGGCTTCTGGCACGCACATGCGCACCAGCCAGCTGGTCTTCACGTGCACCGGAGCACCGGAAATCCAAAGGCAGCTGGCCGGCGCGCACATGTCTGTTTTGGGCCATTTTTCAGGGCGTTTCTGGGCTGTTTTGGGGGGTGTTTTCCAGCACTCTTGTGCTTACAAAGGCCAGTGCGCTAGAAACCAGAAGAGCAACTGGTGACGGCACGTATGCCCACAGAGAGGACTCTGTATGCAACCTCTGACACACGTGTCATAGGTTCGCCATCACGGCTATCTGACATCTCAAATTAGTCCATAACCTTGTGCTTTTGTGGTGAACTTCCATTCAAATACAAAGCAGGTCTACCCCTGCTTCGCTTTTTCAAAATCAGCCAAGGTCATTTAGGAGATGCCATCTGTTGTAACTCAGGGCATTCTAAGCCAGTACTAATTGGCATGGTACCTAATGGGTAGCCAGTGTGGTAGCGTCAGCATATGAATATGCCAGTGTGGTAGCGTCAGCTAGGAGCCCACCCCGAAAACTGGCCACTCATCTGCATCTTACGGGACAGATGACAGATGAAAGAAGCCCCACATATAGTTTATTTCAGGAATCCAAATGTCAGGTCACCGTCCTTTGCACAGCAATTATCAGGCTATTCTTTTCCAGAAAAGGGACCAGTCTTTTCCAGAAGTATGGACAACTATGAAGAATTCAGAATAATAGATAGCATATAGGGGGGGGGAGCCCCAATGCTGGCAATGCTAGTGTTGCCATCACTAACACTAAAGAGAAATTCAAAAGAAACTGAAATTTCCTGACAAAAGTTAAAAAATGCAAAGGCCTTTCTTTTAGGTATCTGGTAAATGCCAGGTTGGTTCACAATATAACTACTGTTATCCATTATTTGATCATGGATAAAGAACTGACATAATACCAGGGGTAGGCTTCAAAAATTTTAGCAAGGGGGTTCTCTGCTGGGTGGGCATGGCTGTGGTGGACATGGCCTAGTTGGCTTCCTGCACCATGGTGGCGGGGTTGCCCTGCCCGGGCTCCGGAGGCTTTCCTCAGGCATCCGGGAGGGCAAAAATGGTCTCCTCAGGCTCCAGAGATCCTCTGGAGGCCAGAGGCCATTTCTGGCCTTCCCAAACTTCCGGTAGGCCTGTTTTTAACCCACCCCAAGCCTCTGTGCATGCCCTGGAGTTACCTGCATCCAAAACAGGCCGCATGGAGACTTCTGAGAGGGGAGGAGTGGGCAGAGCTAGCCAAGAGTGGGATTTGGACGTTCTCCAAATCGCACAGAATCTTTGCTAGAGTTTCTCCCAAACCCCTGCGAACTATACATTCAAGAGGCCTATGTTGGGAAAAATAAATTCAATTCAACTCTATCCTTCTAATTTCTCAGAGAAACACCAACCAAGAGTAGGTGTGGAGCATTGTATTTAGGAAAAGGCATAACAAATGAATCAGTCAAAGCTGGTAACAGGCATGCCTAAACACAAAACCCACTAAATTTGTCTGCCTCAGCTGTGAGGAGTTTTATGGTGAGAAAGATGATTCTGTAGACTAATGTCTCTCAAGCTTGGCAGCTTTAAACATGCTAGCTGAGGAATTCTAGGATTTGAAATCTGCACATCTTTATATATAAGACAGGACCTTTAAGAAAATACATGAACAATATTAGTTTTTATATCTTACTATTTTGTGTTTCCTAGTTCTAAGCAGTTAGTGCTAATCTGCATCTCTTACAAATTACTCTGTTAGATGTATCTGTGTTAGAGAATGAATCTAATAATAATTGTTATTATTCTGATATTTTATGTCTTCATTATGAAGGGCAAACTTGGTGAAACATTTTGAGTTATCTCAGTACAGCTGCCGATCTGCCCAATCAATCCCTTCCTCCAGAACCACTTTTACAAGAGAACAAGAAAAATATGGGAAAGTACCTTTTGACTATGCTAGCTTTGATGCCCAAGTCTTTGGCAAATGCACAATGATGCCAACTATACAAGGACAAAAGCCCACACACTCCTTTGAATGTAAGTAAGAGACTGACAAAATTAAACTGTGTTTTGTTTGTGTTTTATCTCCCAGGGTATACATACCAAGCAAAACATGCAACTAGCACAGTTAAAAGCTTCATTATGGTACAAAATATCTAGTTCCTTCTGAGAAATCATGGAGGTATCTGCATATCTTGCTGTGCATATCTTACAGTATATACACATCAACAGTGCTTGATGCTTTTAGAATATATTGGATATGCACATCTGTATGTTTGTATACACACACACGTACATACATACAGTACATATTCATTCTTATGATCACAATTCTTGCGGATAGCAAACAATATATTGTTTAGATAAGACTCACACCCAAATGTATATGCACTAATTAATGTAAAAAGGTGTAATTATACAAAACTGATTATCTCTTACAAAAATGCTAGTGGCATCTAAGTTACTAGAATTACATTGTTAAAATAAGATCTTGCCATTTTTTATAAGGTCAGAGTGATTGCTGTGATGTTTGTATTGTGATCCCCTGTAATCCCTTTATCTGATGTACTGGTTGCTTATTGGTTGCTTTTTGCATTTGGCTACACAATTCTGTGGTTAAATTGTCCATCTGTTCTTGCCTCTTTGCTCAGTCCTCTTGCAAAAGAAGTTTCTGTGAAGCTTGCTTAAATAAATCTGTAGCCCAGGTGGCTCAAGAGAAAAAGGAGATTGTTTTGAAATGGATACAATTTTGGCTATCTCTAGAGAGAAGGTGAACATAATTGTCAAAGTATAAATTTTACTTCCTCTAAATTTAAAAGCTTATTTTAACTCTATCAGAGTGGGAAGAAATTGTTCAGAACCTCCAATTAATTATGCTTCTTGCCTTGAGTTGATATATAATATGATGTGTATATATATGTATTTGTGTTACAACCCCTGGTATGCCCAAATATGGGAGGGTTCAAATCCCAGTAAGGGTATGGCTAGCTGATGAGAGCTAAATAGCTTGAAATAGATCTATACTAGTCTCCCTTTATTTATTTATCAGCACAAATACAACACACACACACACACACACACATTTAATCTGATATATATATATATCAGATTAAAACATTATAATAATAATGAGTCATTGGCTTCATATTTCTTAAGAGTATCCAATGCTTTGGCAACATTATTTTCAGTTCATGGTTGGTAGAAGATATTGAAACATGAGTCATGTACATTTTGAAAACTCATGCTCTAGGGCATTATTAACTGGCAAATCCAGTTGATTGCTAAGATACAGATAGACACAATATTGTATTGTTCCCCATATGAATTTTCATCTTATAAATATCCACTTTAAAATTCTCAGTTAAAGGTACAATTATATAGGAACTTAACTGGCAGCACACTCAAACTGAATAACTGGAACTCAATTGCACTCTAAGAGAATGTGCACTTTTGCAGGAAAATGATAATACATCCCAAGAGATTCAATTCAAGAACCAAAATGAATGCTGCATAAAATGTTGAGTTCAGGCTAAACAAATATAAAATATCAATAAAGCTTTTTTTAAAGAGACAAAAATAGGGATGCGGTGGCTCAGTGGCAAAGACGCTGAGCTTGTCGATCAGAAAGGTTGGCAGTTTGGCAGTTCAAATCCCTAGCGCCACATAATGGAGTGAGCTCCTGTTACTTGTCCCAGCTTCTGCCAACAAAGCAGTTCGAAAGCACTCAAAAAATGCAAGTAGAAAAATAGGGACCATCTTGGTGGGAAGGTAACAGCGTTCCGTGCGCCTTCAGCATTTAGTCATGCCGGCCACATGACCACGGAGATGTCTTCGGACAGCGCTGGCTCTTTGAATTTGAAGCCAAGATGAGCACCGCTCCCTAGAGTCAGGAACAACTAGCACATATATGGGAGGGGATCCTTTACCGTAAAGAGACAAAACTATACCAAGAGGCAGGAATGTCCATGGGGGATGGCTTCAGAATTTGCTAGATGGCAGGCATGGTATCATAATCAAACTTCTACAAAGTTTTCTTCACATGGAATGAGAACATTTTAGGAAATGGATTTATAATGTTGTCCTCTATTGAATTTGGAAGTACCTGAACATTTATATAACAACACCGTCTAATGTTTTAAATCTATTAATTTCTGAAACTTAAAAAAAAAATGTTGAGTTTTGTGTCAAGAGTAGCTTTTATTTTAGTCATTCTTTGTCTATTTTACTGTATGAACTGATTGCCTTTGTCCCTTTAATAGGAGGACAGTTGCATAGAACTACTTCTAATCAAATCTCTCTTCAACAGCAAAGCATTTTTCAAATCCAGGGAAATTTTCTAATCGGCAGCCTAGTGCTAGTGCCCACACACAGAGTCCTTGCCATGCCAGCTCTTATCGCTATGGTCAATGTAGTGAAGACACCCACATAGCAGCAGCTGCTGCAATTCTGAACCTTTCCACCCACTGTAGGGAAGCTACAGAGATCCTCTCCAGCAAACCACGGAGTCTGTCTGCCAAGGTAGGCAAGTCCAGAAACCTGGAGGGTGCGTTAGCTACTGATCTGTGTGAATAAACTGTTTTTCATATTAGTGATTGCATGCAATTGCTCCCCCTTCCTACCCCTGAACAGAGCAGCACCTTTCTGAATATTCCTTTGAAAAATGACAGGACTATGTTCTGGAGAGTTGTCATAAATGGCTTCTACATGGAAAAGGACTATGGAAAGACATGGTGCAAAAGTGGTTTAAAAGAGGTTTCTTCTCACATGAAATAAAGACTACTATAAAATTAATAGAAATGTTAAGAAATTCACGTTTTGATAAATTGGAGATATATACAGGTTTGGGTGAGATGGTTGACGAAAATGTGTAGCTGTTAACTTTTAATTTTAATTAGGCGTTGTTTTCATTGATTATAAAGCAACAGATTGTTTTTGTTGTTTTGTTACTTAATAAGATTGGATTCTCAACCAGTCTCTTCTAGATTTGATGGACTTCAACTTTGTTAAGGAATCCCAGAAATGTTTAACAATGCAGCCTTGCGAGTAGACAAATTAGGTTGCATTAGCACCATTCACAACCAATATAGTAGCAAAAACATCATTGGAAATAGTGCCAGTAGTGTCCTGAACATTGAGATGGTTTTGTAGAAAAGATGAACAGGCACAGATGTGCAGAGCTAGGTAGGTTAATAAAAAAGTATTATACAGTGACATGTCTTTGTGTTGGAAAGGATAAATTAGTATTCCCCAGGCCTTGTACCAGTACAACTGGTATGTCCCGGTACAGGCATACCTGTGCCTGCTGGGAGCACCAGGTACCATTCCATTCCAGTGCTCCGGAGGGCCCACCCATCTTCCCGCTCTCCTTACCGTTATTTGAGCTGATCGGGCCATTTGTGCACGTGCACAGAGCATACGACGCTGCGTGTGTGCACGTGGTGGGTGCCCAGCCCCGTTACACCATACCGGTTGTAACAGGATCCAGAACCCACCACTGACTTGTACTAAACATTTTAGCCATAGTTCACAGTCCTGCTATGTGAGCAGCCATTAATCTGGTGCTGGAGAACCTTCTTCAGGAAGATTGTTCCTTTCTGGCAAATGTATCATTTTAATAGCATAGCAAAATATGGAAAATCAATCGAAGCTCACAGATGTTCAACAAGGATATTCTACTTTGTCTTTTCCAACAACCAAAAAAGCTGAGAGTCTTGCTTTCCAACTATCCAGGCAATTTCTTTTTAAGGTACAGGATTTCTAACAAGTTTAACTGGAGCCACAATTTTATTTACTACCTTGGGCCGAGAAAGTATTATAGTACTAGACGCCAGAGGCAATATTAAACTGCTGCCCCCACCTTTGGCTGACCTTAGAAACAGATCGTTCTTGCCAAAGAACAGTAATAGAGAGACGTGTGTGTGTGTGTGTGCGCGCGCGCGTGCACATGCGCGCACACGCATGCACGCACACACATTCAGTTATATACCTGCTTTGCATTTGCCAAAGAAGGGAATGCGATTGAAGCAATTCCTAATCACAACTGTAGCACACAGTAAGGATAAAGGGCATACAAAAAGTTTTAAATATACAGTTAAAAAATATATGCTGTCCTCTGCCAGCTTTTTACTTTTGCCAAAATTCCAGCAGGGAAAAACGACAACCAGGGTTACAGAAGGGCCAACAGAATTAGTTTTTGTCCAAAACAAAGCAAAGAAAGGTTGAAAGAGATGGATATCAAAGATATTCTTTTTATTTTTAAAAAAATACTGATCCCTTTTAGGAAAATTGAGATTTTAAACAGGATAATATACATTATGATATTTTTTGTTGCTTATGCATGAAAGAAAGAAAAATAATGTGATCCAAAACTTATTCTAAAACTGTATGGTTTTATTTCGGTGTTACAATCACTCTGATTTTCAATAATGTTTCTCCAAACAATATTTATAATTTATTTTTTAATTATGCATATAACTTTCTCAGAATGTACTGTTATTACATTTAAAATAATATAAAGCAAGGAATCTAAAATTCTGTCGCTCCCTCTCCACTGAGCTGGGAACATTTTCTATGAAATAAAAAAATGAATTTGTAAACTAGCTTTCCCCTCCAATCTCTTTGCAGAGAAAATGTTCTAAACAAACAGCCCATAAATCATCAAAAGAATGATAAGAGAAAAAATCATCAATAGGCCAGTTACTTCTAACTTCAGTCTAGAAAAGAAAGAAATAGACAGACAGACAAAGAACCAGGCAAAATTATTTAGATTGTTTACCACACTTTTCTTTGTATATCGTCTGTTCATCATCATCCAATAAAATATTACCTTTATGTAGAAAATCATATGGAGGAAAATGACTATCCACTTTCAAACTTAACATTAAGAATGAGAATAAATTTAGTGAGGCTTATATTAATAATTCAGTTGTAATGCTTTTACATTGTTGTATAATTAATTTCTAAATTGCTTTTAATGCACTTACAAATAAAGCATCTTTTATTGAAAAATATGTGTTTTGATTAATCTATTAAAACAATAAAATAAAACATTCTAAAGTTTAACTGAGATCTTTAATCTGTCTTTATAACAGCTATTTTAAGGGATATTTTTGTACTTCCATGTTAAGAAAGAATAGAAGTGATCTATAATCAAACTGCATATTTATTTAAGAACATATATCTCCATAACTTAGTTTTCTGTATGAAATGAAGCAAGGAAAAAACCAACACATAGTAGTAACATCAATGAAATACAACATATTTAAATGCATAGTTATGAATTCTTACAAATAATTCTCTGGATCAGTTTGAATAATCAAATAAATTAAACCAGATTGTGCTCAAAATTTTATATTTTCTATTACTACATGGAATAGATGGGGCACTTTTCTAGCATGATTCCATTACATTTAAATAACTACAAATGATTTAATATAAATATTTTATATTATAGGCACCACAGTATAATATGAGCTTGAATCACCTGTATTTATCCAGATTTAAGAAAATTGGTTGTTCTGAAAATGATTTGGGAAATGGTGACATTTTCAACTTTCCTTCTATTTAAATTCTTGGAAATATGCCTGTTGTGATATCACTTCTTGCCACAGTTTTCTCTGATTTGATCTCATACCTTGTGTAATTGCCATTCAAAGAAGGAGACGCATGCAGTATAATCTATCTTTATCTTGCTATGGTGTTTTGCCAAGAAATCTATTTAATGTTTGGGTGTTCCCCACACAGGTTTAGACAGAGTGGCATATGTGTACTGTTTCTTGAAAGAAAACACAACAGGAAAACAAACAGCATGAAATATTTAGCAGACAAGCATATCTGATGTCTCTCAATTATTCCTGGTGCTGAAACTGGTGAATAGATAACAAAACAGAACCCAGGAATCTGGACTGTGGTATTAAGGATATATTTAAGAATAAATCAGGGATACCATGGCAGTCAATACATTTTAAACTATTACACTGCACTATAAATGCTAAGCAGATTTTTTTTTTTTGAAAACTAGTGCTTATTGCAGTTTGCTTTTTGGTTATTATTTTTTTAATCCACAGATTTTTAATTAAATGGAATAGCGTGAGATGTTAGGCCATTACAGGCCCACTCAATGAATTTTGAGTAAATTTATTTCGTCAAATTTGTTTCGTATTCTTAATTTCTTTTCCTCATATTTTATTCTGTCCAATGGCAGGACTTCTTTGGGGTAGTATCTTTTCTATAGGCTCCTCTCCTTTATAATGCTTATTTCAAATAGGTTAAATAGTTTAAGTAACAATTTTGGAAGTGGATTTTTTTTATCCAGACAAATAAAGCCAACATTCCCATTCATCAGTTGGTGGCAAACAAATTCATAAAATATTCTGAATTTTTGAATAGTAGGGTTAGGGTTACAGTTATGAATGATCTGAAGTGTTACGTAAAATCAGAAATCAAAATATTTATCATTGATAAATATTTAACACAGATACAGCAATGGAATTTGGCTTAGAGGAATTTACTAAAGTAGCAATAAATCCGGGTGAAATGATGAACAGTAATGGAATTTAAATGTTGAATGGCCAAACCATCAGGATGAAGTTTACACAGTATCTGGGAATTTTACAGTTGGATAACATCAAGCATGGACAAGTTAAAATGTGATTAGTAAAGAATACAATTGGGCAGTGGAAACACCATCAAAGCCATGAAATTCTGAGCCATACCTGTGATATGATACACTGCTGAAATTATGAACTACCCACAGGCTCATTTGGACAGTTTGGCCTGAGAAACAAGAAATTGATGACTATTCACTATGTATACCATTCCTGTAATGATATTGATAAATCACCCCTATCCTGCGTAAATGGAGGCAGAAGTTTATTTCAAGTCAAGCAAACTGTCAAAGAAGAGAAGCTTGCATTAGCTGATTATTTAAAAGATGGCAGAACAAGCATTGATGCAAGTTAAAAAATGGAACTTACTAAATGTACAGGAAACAAACATGAACATTGAAATGTAATAAAAACAAGAATAAAATACCAGCAAGAAGGAATATTCCATGGTCATTTTTTACAAAAGATGAAGGAGAAAGTGGATAAAGATAAAACCTTACAAGACACATTTCTGCAGGAGTTTGTATTAGGGGAAAAATAGTTTCCCACAATGTTAGTTTGAAATGTGATATGACCATTGGCTCAGATTATTTTAAAAGAAATAGATGGTATGTAATTCAATGACTGGAAATTATTACAACCCAAGAGGAATCTCCATATTCATTGCATTATATCTCTAGTACTTTATTTCTGATGGAAGGAAACAAAAATATTGCTGATGAAATGGAACTGCTGATAGTACAGAAGCAAGAAATTGATTCTGTTTGATTCCTCTTGTAAATTTTGTTGAAACATCAGAAGCTCACTGTGGAAATAGGATACCAGACTAGGCAAGTCCTTGACTTAATTTAGCATAATTCTTATGTGTGCCATGAGATTTGTGTTCCATACTGAGATTATAGGATTGAGTAGGTTTAAGAATATTCATGATCTTTTAGATTATCAGCTGCATTAGTATTGGGATCCCCAGATATTATTCTCAGTAATTCCCATCATACCATGTCTAATATTTAAGCATGATGGGGATTGTAAACCAGTAATAACTGATGTGTCTTAAACTTGGTAACCACTGCTGCAGTTGATCTTCCTTATTCCAAACATGTTGTGGTTCAGCTGTTTCTGGACTATATGACTTCAGACTAACAGTCAGGTAACATTCTTAACCAGATCAGGCAAAACTAGCTGACACATTTGCACAATTTACTAAGTAGCTTAGTTAGTGTTAACTTTGGGCAGACATTTTTGCTTGTTTCTTTGTGGCCCAGAATGCTTGTTTTGGAAATTCTGGGAGTTAAAATCCACAAATTTTAAAGTTACCAAGGTTGAGAAACTGTGATATATATTATAGTCCTTTTTCAATTCTATTTTTCAATTATTTAAAAAAAGGTAAAATATAAAATACAAATACAAAACTCAAAAATTTTAAAAAAAACTAAGGAAAAAAAACACAAAAGACTTTAAAAAGTACATTAAAAAGGAAAAACACGAACACATTTGCATATATTATTCCTTCTAGTTGAATACTGATTAATATGTTAAACAATATTAGCTTCCCACCCCTTGAGAAACAGACTGCCCCAAATTTTTAAACCACTGAATCTATTTACAACTTATTAACCTATCATCTAAATACTATATTAATGACATAATAGTTAAAAAGAAGAGCAAGAGTAATAAAAAAAGGCAAGATTAAGGGTCCAAAACCCTCTGTTAAAAAACTGTTATTGTAATCAACACAGAGAACATTTACCATGGCACTTTATCAATCCCAAATCATCCCAAAAGATAACAACGATTCCTCCTGGACCAAATTTCCACATTTGTTTCTTAATATCATTTCTTATTGATGATTTATATTATAGTCTAATATATTAAACAAGGTGAAGTATGTTATGTGAATGCAGACAATACATAGAACCACTCGCATGTTCTGACAACCTTTCTGCCTATCAAATCCTAATATGACAGAGAAATATATTTGCCCAGCCATTTCCCCGAGTTGTTGATTTTCTATGCAGCCAATTTATTGGCTGGGGAGAAATCAAAGAGTTGCCCCATGTGGTTTGCCCCCCCCCAAAAAAAGTTTATCTTCCAGAGCTCTCTAAGCACATCGTAGATATTTTGGCAAGATGAAAATTTTTTAAAAAACTATTTCTTTGAATAGATGTCCATCCTCTTCTAGTAATATATGTTTAAAATGATTAAAAGATTAATTCATGAAACAGAAAGGTGAATTCCATAGTAGTATTCCTTTGGCATTTGCTATGACTGTAGAAAATGTTAGAGGAAAAGCATCATATAATAAATAGTCAAAATGTAAAATGCCGTCCATTCTTTTACGAACCCAAGACCAATTTCTCCATTTGATCATTGTGTTCAACAGTGAGCTCAAGTATATGTCAACTACCCTTTTTTTTTCAAATGCACAACCTTCTGATCATAATTAAATTTGTGTTCACCAAAGTTTACACATCAGAAGAAATCCTAGCTACTTTATTAATTTTATTTACTTGAAAAGATTTATACGGCCACCCATTTTTTTTTGGCACACCACTCTGGCCGGTTAACAACAATGATAAAACACAAGCAATAAAATGATAAATGTTGAAAAAAAAAACCCAAGAATGTTCACATCTCTGAGTATGAATTGCCTTCCAACCAGACCTTTTTAGTTCAGTTAAATACGGCTTGGTTCCCAATCGTCAGATGTGTTTCCTAACATATTTGGATTTGTGTTTTAATTTGAGAAGACTTTGACTGTTTTATGGAATTTGTTTGCTGTTGTCTCTGCCTTCCCTATAGCTGGTATTTTATTTAGTGACAGAAAATCTGCACTATTTATGGGGTGTTTTTTTTTTCACTATAAAACTACTGCAGCCCTATCACATGGCATCTTCTCCTAAGCCATCTGTCACAGAGGTCTGGCATTTTATGTGAATGTTGGTCAGGCAGACTTAACCCAAGTTTTTTTATTATTATGAAAAATGTTTGCAACTACAATATTTAGCGTTTTACTTTACAGTGGTTATTAAACTTGATTACTTGTAGCTCCGTTTCATGGCTGCACTTACATATATCAACTATGAAGCCAAAAAAACACAAGGGCAATTATGGCAATGCAGTCAGGCCCTGGAAAGTTCAGCTGGCAATGATACAGTTAATATCTTGGATTTTTGTAAGTAAGGGTTATTAATGCTGATATAAAACTGTATTTGATTTTATACAGATGGCATAAGATGTGGTTACTAAGTTATTATCCGGGATAAGCTGTACTGGCAAATTCAGGGCTTAAAACTATCACAGGAGATTAAATTATTTACTAAAAAGGGACAGAAAGATATAGTGAAAGCATCTTAGCATGAACATATTATAAGTATATTTACTTCCCATAAACATAATGAAGTATATCGCTCTTAAAATAAGGGATTAAAATGTGATTGTTGTCATAGAAGAATTTCTCATTTGTACAAAGCGAAGTAATTGGCCCAATTGTTTTCGGCTTTTCCCGAGGAAAGCAAGAGAACTGATATTTCTAAAACCTTACACATCATGAAAACTTTATATTTTCTAACAGTACATTTATATGAGCAACATACTCTAAAAAAGATTGATATTTTAGCAGCTATACCAAAATAGTTTATTCTTTTGTAACTTTTTTCAGGATTTATTCTGTTTGTTTGGCTTTGTCTTTTTCTCAGTAACTAGCATATTGAATTGGTGGCCAGGCACGTTTGGTGGAGCAACTAATCATACCTCAGATACATTTATTAGTCAGGATTTATAATAAAACTTTTTATAAGAATAATTCCAGAATGTTCTAGTCACTAAAGCAATAGTTGATCAGATTAGGCAACATGTGGTTCACAGGTTAAGGAAGATAAACACCAAGCAGCCAGCTAATCATACTGGAGAAGTTGTTTGACATATTTATTTATTTAGCATATGGCATATCATGCATGGACTTGCAATGTATATTAACATTCACCTAGATTAAAAAAAACACAACAAAATATTAATGTTAAAAAGATCTATATTCAGACACCAAAGTCTAGCTCAACTAACCATTGAAGTACAGCTCATTTATATGAAGAAGAAAAACCCAGATACTGGACTGGTATATGCCCTGTATTTTTTTTATCTCACTTCCTATATTTTCCTACTACCTAGAGAAATTCATGATAAATCAGTAAAAGTGTTTAGCATTCGATTTTGTCAAAAATTGAGCATCAAGGTTTATTGAGATAATTTGAGATAAATTGTGAAGTACATGAGGTAGAATGTATCCCTCTACACTGATTGCTCCCAATTAAAACATCCCCACAATGCATTGGGCCAATTTGTTGCTTCAAATTTACATCCAGGGTGTGCTCGGAAGGGGAACAAAAATTAGACTGAATGACTGACAGGGCTTCCTCTTGAGATCAGACTAGCATTACAACATCTTTGAAGGGTTGCAAACACCTTAAAGGGGATGTTTTGTCATTTGCTTTACTTATTATTCCCTGCATGGTGATAATTTATGACCCAAATTAGATGTCTATTTGATATTTTATTGAAAAGATTATTGAGGAAATTGTTATATATTGCTCTACTTTCAACATATCATATTTGTGGAGGACATCATCATAATTTCTTTCCAACATCCCTTCCCTTTAAATTAAGACCCTTAGACTTGACCCCAAATTCCTTCAACCTGTGTAAAATTTGCTAGGGATATTCTTTTCAATGAAAACCAATTTTACTATAAATGTGATATTATGATTCAGAATATAAATGCTACCAATTTTTCTTAAAATATAACAATAAAGGGCATTGTAGCTCAAAAATCTTTGCAAAGATTTTTATGAAAGTGGAAACTTCTTATAACTTTCTTATAAACTTTCTATCTAACTTTCCTGAAAAAAATTATTGCTGTATTGGTGTACTGTATGTTTCTAATATTAGATGATGGGATGGGTGAATTTTGTTTTTTTTCTGAATAGGTTTTGGATCCAAGTGTAATAATCCAGCTCTCTGAGTGGTTTTAACAATTTCTGAGTACTATAGTAACTAAACCATTTTCAGTTTTGCAATGTTATATAAAGGGAATATATAAAGCGAAAGCATTTCTGATTCATCCATCTTTAAACAAAACTTATCTCTCTGCTGGAATTCCCTTTGTCAATTCTACAACTTTACAATTTGTATTGTATTGATTTTGTTTTGTCATAGAATTAATAGTTGTTTTCCACATTCTGATTGTTTTGTTCTTCTCATTGTATTAATTTATTAAAAGCTATTTTAGTTCTCAGTGACAAAATATATTAAAATATGTTGGCAATTGCATTTCTCCTGAATTTTGGTAGCATAGTTCCTGGGGCTACCTTGGTCACAAAATTAAGCAGGAATGATAATTCATTTGCTATAGATTGAGTACCCCTGAATTAGAGAATATATTAAAATTCCCCATTCTTCCTCTGTATGAAAGGATGCTGAGATCAATGCAAACCTATCTGGTTTGGCATATAGGGTTGCCTCAAACCTAGAAATATATTATAGTTTAACTGCCCCAAATCCTCAGTCAATAGGGCCTAAAGGGAATTGTGGCATGTAGCTCACACATCTGGGGAAGCATCAGATTAAAAATCCTAATCGAACCTATGTAGGTCAAAACCTTTCAATAGTTTAGTTAAGATACTTTTGTAGATACTAAACATGCATAGAGTATCATTTGGAAAAATACACATGATTTGGCCATAATGCAAGCTACAGATCAACAAGAATAATTTCTATCTGATTTTGTTCTTCACAATTTCCAATGAGAAATTATATTTAAGAGTGGGATACCACCCACATTTATTACGATAATCCTTTAACATGATCTTATAATTCAGAGTGCACTTTAGATCAAGTGAGATTGTAGATCCTATATAAAGCAAATGTTTTTGCATTTCTTTATTCTCCTATGATGCAAATGTACCGTGTCTAGTGTAGGGGGGGAAGAAGGAATACAAGAATAAGATTGATAAGCAATAAATTTATGCTCTGATCCAAAAGCGATCATAATTCTTTGCAAATAAAATGAGCAAGATTGAAAATTTAAAAATATCCTCCGATTTAGTATATATAGTTTATATTTAGGAAGCCTCTTTTCCAATTCTGCTTGCAATATGTAAGTGTTCAAACACAGAAAGAGCATTATTGAAGTATCACTTAAGTCTGCCTAAGAATTAAATATTAATGGGTGTAAATGGTAAAGCTGGTTTTAGATTTAGGTATATTTAAATAATAGGAGGCATTTTCACTTATCCCTTAAAAGCGCCACATGTCTTAGGGTGCCTCTGCAAACAGCTCTTTAAACATTTCTCTCTTGTGTTTCAGGGAACTGAAATAGAAGTAGATGAAAATGGCACTTTGGATCTGAGCATGAAAAAGAACCGAAGTCAAGAAAATATTACTTCTCTAAGTTCCTTCAGTGCCAACGTCCCCACTCCTTCCTCCTCGCCCTTCAAAACAGGCAGCATTCTGGTCAATGCCACTTTCTACCAAGCTTTGAATGAAAAAGAAGGTTGGGATACACCAATCAATTATAGCAAGAGCCAGGGCAAAAAAGTGGAAGAGAAAGAGGTATTTTGTTTTATTTTACTTGATGATACCCAGAGGTGATGGAAATCATCTCTAATTTTGGACTGTTTGTTTCCCAATGCATAACTTGAGTCAATGATAGATATTGCTGCACCCCTAAATATAAATAGAAACAAATGCAATTCATTTGTTGGTTTATTGTCTTAAGGACTGATCAAGGTCCGATGCTGGCAGAAAGAGGTATTTAGAATGATGTGCCCCTTAATTGTGATGTTCATTTCTGAAGGTGTGGTGGCATTCCTAGAAACCAGCAACAGCATTAGGCGGCCAGTTTTTATGAGAATGAAAAGAAAACATTCAACCCTCTACACATATCTGTACTTTAAAAATATTGCTCATAGTGACCATGGCTGATAGGGTTGCAGTTTAGCAACATCTGAACGACCAGCTCCATAAGTTCTTTAACCCCATTTTAGGAAGGCAGATACGCATTTTTAAATATTTTTTAGGCAGGAGGAGGCATGCCTGAAGTTTAGAAAGCATGTTGTGAGTTTCCTTAAAATGACTGCTACAGGACAATTTGTTCATCCACACAAATACACAAATACACATAAATGGGTTTCTTCTCTCTAATTTAGTCATGCTAGGACACTCCCTGCATTTTTTTTAAAGTAGACGAACATGCTTCTAAACAAAGCAGTCATCCTTTATTTTATTTTCAAAGTATGTTTATGACTCCTTTGTAGAACTGAGTAGCATCCTTGTACAGACACATTAATGCTTTAGGCTGGTATTCTGCTTTGCAGCTTGCTAAATCTCTGATTAATTTTGTTCTTAAAAGCTAGGTCTAAAAAAGCTCCTGAGTAGTCTCAAAGAAGACATATATGGCCACATTTTTCTGTTCTTGCTGCTTTATATCTTGTTGGTATTCACCATATAGAAGCCAAAACCCATCTAGGTGTAATATTTATTATGTTTAAGCCTTTGACTTTAAGTCATATTATATAACAGGATAATTATCTTCAAATAGAGACTTGACCAACCCTAAGTCAAATAAAAGGGAGGAACAATTAAGGTAGAAAATGGTATGCCGATCAAAGATATTAGATGTCCATCTTCTGTTCTCTATCATCTATATTTTCTGCCCAGTTTTGATCCTGGGAATCAATATACCCAAATTTTGGTGTAGGGAGTGGAATCAGGCAGTAATACAATAGATACATGAGGATTAAATATCGCTTGGCTGTGTATTTCTTTGAATTTGAAATCTCAATTGCCAGAAAAATATAAATCATATAGAAATTGGCTCTCGGACAGTGATCATCAAAGAAATCAATCAAGCACTTAAAACATAAACCATATCTCATTTGCTCCTCTGTATTCTTCATCAAGGCATTCACAAAATATCAACATGCATATCAGTATAGTGCATCAATTTGGTTTACAATAGAAGCTGAACAGGAAACAAAAATGCAGCTGTGGGCTGATACTCTCCCTTACATAAATAAGACAAATATTTACATAAAGGGAATCATCATTTGAAACAGATACTATACTAAATTATAATTTAAAACCTGATGATTTCCTTGATTTTTGTTATGCCCTTTTCATTTATATGTTTATTGACTGTTGATAGTACATTTCTTGTTTGTTTTCTCCCTTCCCCCAACTTTTTGCCCATGTTTTCTATACGAATATTGTGGCAGAATTAAGCAAAGTAGAGTATTATTTAGACCTACTCTTATGATGAATAATCAGCATCAGATTCTTATAATGCGAGTTGAATGACACTTAGATAAATTAACAGGAATCAGCACTGTTTATTCAGATTTATCTTTGTGTACAACATAAGAACAACGCATGTATAATGACTGCCAGGTGGAGACCATACTAATTACATGAAAATTAGTGCAGAAAGTGGGAGATTTATTTCCATGTCATTGCAATCTTGCATTGCAAAGAAGGATCGCAGTTGTGTAGGAAGAGACATCACCCCAATCTCTGGCTTTCTGCAGTTAAACAGTTGCTTTAAAGCTTTACAATAACGCATTCTGTGTTTTACTTCAATAAAGCACATAAGAAGAGAATGGTACAATTTGAACAACCGAGAGAAGATAATAATTGTAGCTCAGGGTTGAACTGTGGGGACTTTGGTGCTTTCTGAGCTTGGTGATTATCTTGCAGACATTTCATTGCCAAACTAGTTAATATCATCCATGCTAAGGAAATGTCTGCAAAAAAAAAAAAAAAAAACCAACAGGCTCAAAGAGCGCCATTTTTATGAATCATACAGAACATATTTTAATACATCAAATTTTAAATGGAACCATTAATTGAAAGAAACTTGTCAAGGAACTATACTTTGAGAATGTAGTCAGTTTAGAAGCTATGTCGATTATTTTGTATCAATTATTTTTTATTAAAAACAAAAGAAGATGCAATATTTTCATCATATTTTTTTATTGTTAGCAGTGCAGCTCTCTGTCTGGAAGTATTCTTGCTCTTACATAAATAAAACCACTCTTACAAAGCAACTTTTTTATTTTATTTTATTTTATTATTATTTGTCTTCTTACCAAAAGAGTATGCTAATTTACAAGAATAAGTTATTTTCCTTGTTGGAGGAGATGAAAGACCAGAGGACAATCTTTTTCTTTAAGACTCCTCTGGGAAAATACAAGTGTTACATAAGAACATTATTCATGATATTAGCCAGGAGGATAATATCTCAAGGAGAAACAGGCAGATGCAGGTGTCTAGGAGCAAAAGAGACCCCAAAGAGAAAGAAGGAAGCTCTGTGGAAATAGTGAGTTCATTGTTGTTGTTGTTAGTTGCAAAGTCATGTCTGACCCATCGCGACCCCATGGACAACGTTTCTCCAGGCCTTACTGTCCTCTACCATTCTCTGGATTCCGTTTAAGCTCAGGCCTACTGCTTCAGTGACTCCATCCAGCCACCTCATTCTCTGTCATCCCATTCTTCTTTTGCCTTCAATCTTTCCCAGCATTAGGCTCTTCTCCAGTGAGTCATTCCTTCTCATTAGGTGATCAAAGTATTTTGAGTTTCATCTTCAAGATCTGGCCTCCTAAAGAGCAGTCAGGATTGATCTCCTCTACGACTGACTGATTTGATCGCCTTGCAGTCCAAGGGAGTTCATAGAAACATATAAAAAAATCAATAAAGGCTTATGTCTGAGCTGAGCAATCAGTCTGAAGATATGGACATGAAGGGCAAACTCCAACTTTTTGAGATATTTTTTCTTTCTGAATTTCACTAGAACAATGGATTTTATCACCTCAGGGATTAACAAAATAAAATAAAGTTGGTGTACTGCTTTTTGTGGATCAAACAAGTTCTCACAAAAAAGTGTGCTATATTCCTGAATCCACAATATAATGGAACAATGGCAAAGTTTTATAAAATCAACTGTTGAAGTAATATATATGGCTTCTTCCTAGAATATAGCAGTTTTAGGTCATTGCAGAAATGTGTCTGAATGAAACATTCTTACCATGTATTAAACAACATGATGAAAATTAATATTTTCCCAGTAAAAATACAAAAGATCCAATTTATTTTAATTAAATATGGCATAATCTAGGAACTATTTAATTTTTATATATGAAAATTCCTTAACAAAAAAATGGGGACCTCCAATTCTTTGTTCTATTTAGTTTTTAACATTTGCCTATTGAATTAATTCATTGACAAAGATTTATAAAGGTTAATTGTAGGATCTTATATTCTTATGATTTTGGTAATCATGTCTAATAATTTAAGTGTCTCTGAAACTGAAAATACTGCAGGCCCGTACCAATGTGTCACTAGAAGTTATAATTGTACATATTGCTTGTGGGCATATGAAAATGAATTAAGTAATTGGTTAAAAGTAAAAATCCCATTAACCATTCATACATTTCACATAACAATTTTTAACAATCTGTATTAGCTCATAATGTCAATTTGGCATGAACAAAAGATCAAAATGCAATTTTCTATTAATATTATATCATGATATTCAAACTGATTTGTTAGTGGAATGATTTATATCTAATCTATTACATTTTGAGTCTCAAACAGTTCAAGTAAATTAACTTAATATGTGTGAATATTTCAAAATATTGAAAGAAGGAGAGTTTATATTGAATGCAGCCATTCAAATTTGACAATAGTAAAAAAAAATTATAATGGTATAATTTAAGGTATAGAAAATCTCCATTACCTCCCATCTTCAAATGAAAACTTCATGAATAGGGAACCCGCAATGTCAAGAATCTTGCAAACTTTATCAAGAAGGTTCCAGAGGAACACACTTGGAAAAATGCTGGACATTATATACATGCTTGCAGATGATAATGGTGGAGCCCAAGATAGAAACGTATGCTCAAAAATCATCAATAGAAGATAGTAGGGAGACCAATAAATATGATATCTTCAATCTTCAGTAACTTGTGTATCAATTCACAAAATATGATAGCAATAAAGAGGTAGAACTAGAAATCTTAGTTTAGAAAATATGTCCAAAGGCATCTCCAAAAATCTGATAACATTAGAGTCGTGATTATACATAAAAGATAGAATGGAATAACAAAGTTGGAAGGGACCTTGGTGGTCTTCTAGTCCAACTCCCTGCTTATGCAGGAAATCCTACACTACTTCAGACAAATGGCTATCCAACATCATCTTAAAGACTTCCAGTGTTGGGGCATTCACAACTTCTGGACGCAAGTTGTTCTGTTGATTCTTTATTCTAACTGTTAGGAAATTTCTCCTTAGTTCTAAGTTGATTCTTTCCTTGATTAGTTTCCACCCATTGCTTCTTGTTCCCTTGGAGAATTCTCTGAGAATTGTTGGAACTCTTGGAACAATCCAAGAGAATTGTTCCCTCAGGTGCTTTGGAGAATGGTTTGACTCCCTCTTCTTTGTGGCAGCCCCTAAGATATCAGAACATTGCTATCATGAGTCCCCTAGTCCTTTTCATTAAACTAGACATACCCAGTTCCTGCAACCAATCTTCATATGTTTTAGCTTCCAGTCTCCTAATCACCTTTGTTGCTCTTCTCTGCACTCTTTATAGCATTTCAACATCTTTTTTATATCGTGGTATCAACACTTCACATGATCTTGATTCTATCCCTTTGTTTATGCAGCCTAGAACTGATACCTTGAAGGATATTTTTTTAAATGCTAAAAAATAGAACTAACAGAAAGCAAGGCAGAGTAGTTTTACATGCAAATAAAGCATAGAGTTGCAATAGGAGTCTTTATTTGCAAACAGATAAAACATTTAGTAGAAGAACACAAAGGTCAGAGTGCAGATCAACAATGAGACCATCGAAACAGTAAAGGAATTCATCTTTCTGAGCTCTAAAATTGACCAAAGTGATGACTGCAGCCCTGAGATGGGATGGCATATAGCACTTGGAAGAACTGTAATGTCTGGCATGATTAACATCTGGAAGAGTAAAGACATCAACCTCACAATCAAATGCAAATTAGTTAACACAATAATTTTTCCAACGTCTACTTATAGCTGCTAAAACTTGGACTCTAAAAAAGTCAGATAGGAGAAGGGTGGACACCTTTGAACTATGTTGCTGGAGGAAACTATTATGCATCCCACGGATTGCAAAAATAACAAATAAAAAAGTGCTAGACCAAACCTCCTCAAAAATATCATTTGAAGTCAAGATCTATAAACAAAAGCTGTCATACTTTGTTCATGTCATGCAAACTGACTCACTCAAAAAGTCAATGATGCTGGGAGCGATCAATGGAAAAAGGAGAAGAAACTACCTTAATATCTGTTGGCTGGACAGTATATAAAGGATGACATCAGAATGACCATGGCGGATCTGAAGGAAGCAGTGCAAGGCAGAGGGGCATGAAAGTGCTGATCCTTAGAGGGCCGGGCATGACTGAATGGCTGACAACAGCATCCATCTTGTCAGTATTTAAAAGGTGGAGTAAGAAGGCCCTGGGAGGTTACAGACCAGTTAGTTTTATATCTATACTGGCAAGTTGTTAGAACACTTTATCAAACATTCTCTCTGTGAACAATTGGTGGTGGTGGGGGAACAGTACCATTACCAAGAGCCGATCAGTTTCAGAAGAACAAGTTCTATTCAAGTACACTTTTATCTTTTAATGACAGAGAAATTAGTTTGGTAGATGAATGGGATGGATGTAGTAAATTTACTTTACTTGATCTCAGGAAAGTAATTTCTTGATATACAGAGGCTACAGTGGGGCAAAAAAGTATTTAGTCAGCGACCAATTGTGCAAGTTCTCCCACTTAAAAAGATGAAAGAGGCCTGTAATTGGCATCATAGGTAGACCTCAACTATGAGAGACAAAATGTAAAAAAAAAAATCACATTGGCTGATTTGGAAATAATTTATTTGCAAATTATGCTGGAAAATAAGTATTTGGTCAATATCAAAAGTTCATCTCAATATTTCGTTATATATCCTTTGTTGGCAATGACAGAGGTCAAACGTTTTCTGTACGTCTGCACAAGGTTGGCACACACTGTTGCTGGTATGTTGGCCCATTCATCCATGCAGATCTCCTCTAGAGCAGTGATGTTTTGGGGCTGTCACTGGGCAACACGGACTTTCAACTCCCTCCAAAGATTTTCTATGGGGTTGAGATCTGGAGACTGGCTAGGCCACTCCAGGACCTTGAAATGCTTCTTACGAAGCCACTCCTTCGTTGCCCAGGCGATATGTTTGGAATCATTGTCATGTTGAAATACGCAGCCACGTTTCATCTTCAATGCCCTTGCTGATGGAAGGAGGTTTGCACTCAAAATCCCACGATACATGGCCCCATTCATTCTGTCCTGTACACGGATCAGTCGTCCTAGTCCCTTTGCAGAGAAACAGCCCCAAAGCATGATGTTGCCACCCCCGTGCTTCACAGTAGGTATGGTGTTCTTTGGATGCAACTCAGCATTCCTTCTCCTCCAAACACGACGAGTTGTGTTTCTACCAAACAGTTCTATTTTGGTTTCATCCGACCATATGACATTCTCCCAATCCTCTTCTGGATCATCCAAATGCTCTCTAGCAAACTTCAGATGGGCCCGGACATGGACTGGCTTAAGCAGGGGGACATGTCTGGCACTGCAGGATCTGAGTCCCTGGCGGCGTAGTGTGTTACTGATGGTAGCCTTTGTTACATTGGTCCCAGCTCTCTGCAGGTCATTCACTAGGTCCCCCCGTGTGATCCTGGGATTTTTGCTCACCGTTCTTGGGATCATTTTGACCCCACGGGGTGAGATTTTGCATGGAGCCCCAGATCGAGGGAGATTGTCAGTGGTCTTGTATGTCTTCCATTTTCTAATTATTGCTCCCACAGTTGATTTGTTCACACCAAGCTGCTTGCCTATTGCAGATTCAGTCTTCCCAGCCTGGTGCAGGTCTACAATTTTGTTTCTGGTATCCTTCGACAGCTCTTTGGTCTTCACCATAGTGGAGTTTGGAGTGTGACTGTTTGAGGTTGTGGACAGGTGTCTTTTATACTGATGACAAGTTCAAACAGGTGCCATTGATACAGGTAATGAGTGCAGGACAGAGGAGCCTCCTAAAGAAGAAGGTACAGGTCTGTGAGAGCCAGAAATCTTGCTTGTTTGTAGGTGACCAAATACTTATTTTCCACCATAATTTGCAAATAAATTCTTTCCAAATCAGCCAATGTGATTGTTTGGTCTTTTATTTTACATTTTGTCTCTCATAGTTGAGGTCTACCTATGATGCCAATTACAGGCCTCTCTCATCTTTTTAAGTGGGAGAACTTGCACAATTAGTGGTTGACTAAATACTTTTTTGCCCCACTGTAGCCTCTCTTTATCTTCATGGCCAAGATGAATATGTCTGACTTAGACAGTTCTGAAGTCTAAACAATCAAATGCAAAGAGTATACATTAAATGATTCTCCATCATCGTGGAAATAAATATCACTGGTCAGGTGCCGTTGAGTTTCTTTATAAGTAGCCTTACAAGATGGGAAAATGTGCTTATCAAATTTGTGGCTGACACCAGGCTTGGAGGCAGGCTAATATGATATGATGTTATATGTTATAAGATGGGACATATCTGTTCTTGACTCAGACTGGAAGCTGGTCAAAGACAAAAGAATGTAAATTAAAACTAAGGGTGAATATTAGGAAGAATTTCCCAATGATAAGAACTGTCAAGGACTAAGCAGAAGTTGAGCTAAATTGCTTAAGGCCACATTAATTCTATGACCCTATGAGTCTTTCTGATAATATTTATCTTCAAGGATGAATCTTGAGTAATATTTTCTGCAGCTGGAACAGCTGAGAAGAATTGTGAACTGAAACTAAATGTTTTCATAAAGTACTCAAATAAAGATGCAGACTCCAATATGGGTCAATCACTGGGACCAGAGGTTTAATTTTCAGAGTTTTGGGTCTCAGTTTTTGGAACCCATCCTTGGGGAATCTGGAGGATGGCCTCCAGCACGAGTCCAAAAGTCCACGAGACATTCATCAAATAGAGATGTTTATACTGTCATTTATAATATAAAGAAAAGTAAAAATATGGTAGCATACATGGGTCATGCATGAACCAAACAAAATTCTCCAAATGGGCTTGGGAATGCAGGAAGGAAGAGATAAAATTTTTATCTTTTTATCTGAATAATTTTGTGTCTGATTCATGTCTAAAATGTATTAGATCCAAATAATATTGACTATAAATGAAAAAAATCAGGTCAAAAACAGCATACTATAAAGGTACTATATTAGATGCAGCAAGTTATTCTTACTATGTCTAGTTTAATATATATACATACATATACACACATATAGAACTGATTGTCAACTTGAAGGTCATTTCTAGAAGGGTTTTTTTTCCCTAAGAAAGAAATAGCCTATCTGTCCAAATGCCCTCCTCAAAAATAGATAAACAAATAATAAAATTCTGAATTGGAAAAAGCTGATATTCTTTTTAAAAGGAATTAAAAAACTGAGAAATAACTGCAGCTTTTAGTTTAGTTCAACTGTCAGTTTTCCAAAGATTTCAGGGCTTAAAATGTTAAAAGTGCCAGATGCTATTATCTGTTATTTGTGTTGTCATTATGTTCTGGTCTTTGCAAAAAAATCAATATAAATGTCCATCTGTACATTAATGGAATTTCATTTGATTTTCCCCCTCCTCCTGAATGGGTAGGAATATGGAGGCTGGCAAGGATCCTAAGAACTATGTAACTCAGCTTCTCAAATAATGCTCACACATACAGACAGCCTAGCAGATCACTTAGAAACAGAATAGGGAGAGGTTAATTAAACAAACAAACAAACAACTCGTACTTGTGGAAGACTTTTTGTTTACTTCATACTAGCTTTCTGGACCTTGCCACTGTGTCTAATATACCTTTGTATTCAATAATGAGGTGTGCCTCTAGTTTTCTGCTTTTGAAGACAGATTGTACAAGCATACAGAAAAGGTCACATTAATAAACTTTTTTTCCAATAGCTGTCTCTTATATTTGAGTAGATACAACAAACTCTGAGTACAGACTTTGATCTAAGATGACAGATGATATAAGGTGATCATGACATTATTATTTGGTATTGAACTACTGCAGCATGGTGAACATGCTGATTACTTTTTCTGTCCAGGCGGTATGGTTAGATTCATATCAGAGGTGGGTTGCTGCCGGTTCGGCCCAGATTGGGTGAACTGGTAGTAGCGGCGGTGGGAGGCTCCACCCACCCAGAGGCTTCTGTGCATGCGCAGAATCATTGCACGCAAGTGGAAGTGCACCCGAACTGGGGGTAAACAAATTGACAACCCACCCCAGATTCATGTGACTTATTAAGCCATAGTTTGAGAAACAAATCATTGTGGCATGCAACATACAACAGAAATTGAATGGCCCTGGCTGCAATCATATATCTTGTTAAACCAAACTCAAATAAACCACAACATGGTTTACCACAAACCAAGAATCAGCTTATAAAATCAGGCATTCCTTTATTTTGACTAACTTCTGTTTGGAGAAGCATAACAATAGGTTTATAATTGTGAATAACTTGCACAATTTCCCTGAGACCTAACAAACGATCTGTTTCAATGAGTACATAATGACTACCAACAAAAAAGTAAAATTTCTATGCATTTTCCCACTAGATTTATAAAGATTTGTGTGAAATAGCACTAAACTAAAAACTGTTTTTTAAAAACAGTTTCTATTTACTCTGAGTTAGCTGAGTGGATTAGGTAACTGAAACTGGGCAGTCCACAGATTTTGGGTGGCATCAGGTTGGGGGGAAATGGATTAAAAGATAGCAGTTCTTCAAAATAACAGTCTCTTCTATTATTTCAGAAAGATCCTGCAGTCTGTCCTGAAAGCCTGGAAGAAAAGAAATCTTCGGACGTCTCGGAACCTAGTCCAAAACTCAAGGTCCATTCAAGAGATCTCAAAAAGGAACTGATCACGTGAGTAGATAGATAGATAGATAGATAGATAGATAGATAGATAGATAGATAGATAGATAGACAGACAGACAGACAGACAGACAGACAGACAGACAGACAGACAGACACCATATTTTTCAGAGTATAAGATTCACCTTTTTCCCTCAAAAAAGAGGGTGAAAATCTGGGTGCGTCTTATACACTGAATACAGCATTTTTTGCCTTCAGAACCCCATCCCCTTCACCAAAATGGCCGTGCATAGCTTTTAGGAGGCTTTCAGAGAGCTCCTAGGGGCTGGGGAGGGCAGAAATGAGCAGAAAACTAGTCATTTTTTGCTCAATTTTGCCTCGCCAGCCCCCAGGAGCACTCTACAAGCCTCATAAAGGCTATCCATGCACTTTTTTGACAAAAAATGAGCCTGTTTTTGCAAAATTGGGCCATTTTTTGCTTGTTTTTGGCTCCCCCCTCCAGGAGCACTCTACAAGCCTCCTAAGAGCTATTCATGCCCTTTAAAAAAAACAGGCCTGTTTTCACGAAAAACGGGCCATTTTTGGGAGGTTTGTAGAGTGCAAAAACTTTTTAAAAAAATTTGCCTCTTCAAACCTTGGTGCGTCTTATACTCCGGTGCATTTTATATTCCGAAAAATGTGGTAAGTATGTACATACATATGTATATACATATACATCAGTTGTGTCTTAGTTTTCCTGTATGAAGAAAATATTAATGGAATGTATTGGACTAAAAAATATTTGTTTCATTCACTGATTCATGAATTCCACTTGTAGAATGTTAATTCCCAGGATCCCTGATGGTTTAACACAATAAACACAGAATATAATTAAACTCTGCATATAATAACTTACATACCTTGTAAACTTTGCATTAGATTTTAAAGCACCCAGTAATAGTTGTTTTGCTTGCTAATGTGCATCCATAATATGCTTGGCTGTGTAATTTAAATGAAATATGTTTCAATACAAGTATGTAAAAGATCTAAAAGTCAGGGCAAGGAACTTTTACCAAATATTTGCTGACAGAATTTGTAATGCAAATGGCTCCATCATGAGGAAATACCAAGAATGACAACAGCAATTATAAAGAGAAATTCTGTCTGAAGCTCAGTTACAATGCAAATATAAATATGGATTACATCTTTTAGAATATTAATGACCTCTTCAGTGATTATATTATACCAAGGCAAATTGTATTCCACAGAATGAATGAGGTTATCAGATGTTATACTGCTACTTAAGAGAAACTACATTGTCTATTTTTGAAATACTATTATGCAGCTACAATGGGGAGATTCACTGGTGGTTTAAGAATATTACCGAAAGTTGTAATCAATTAATTATTAGAAAAAAAAATAGAAAAAATGTTAGAAGGCTCAACTCATTAGTGGATAACTGACTGAATAATTAAATGATTTACTTTATGAGAAAGCAATACATTTTCATCTCTTCAGGTATAGCTTTGCAGCTCCCATCTTCATTTTCCCCTATTAAAAATGCAGATGCATCTCAATGAAAATACTTATAGTATTATAATCCATGTTTATTACACTAAAGCAGTATTTTCCCAAACAATCTAGTCTTTCTCTCCTCTTTTTCTGACCTCAGTTCAACTGCTCTTGTTATACTAATTTGTAATCATTATAATGTCACTAGCTAACATTAAGTAAGGCAGCTATAAGCAGCTAGAAAGGAAGACAATCATGAGAAGGTATTTTATAGAATTAAACTAAGTGCAGCTCCAATTAAAACACTATTAAAATAAACAGTAATATTATCTGATTTCTCAGCAAGTCTATATTTTCACTCACATGTTTTCCCATCATACACACATAGCTTTCTATGTTTGCTTTACTCTTTCCCCATCCCTTTCTTCTATATATGTGGAACTTTTGACTTTTTATAAAAGGTAACACCAGCATCAGCGAAACCACTAGAAAATGTTAGATCTGGGCAACGAGAGACAGACTGCGGACACGAAGTGACTTAACAGCTCTTTATTAGTAATAGTAGTGATCCAGCTTGCTCTGTGGTCGGAGGGTTCCCCTTTTATAGGGATCGGGTACGCCCCTCGACCAATCAGAACGATACCTGTTTCCCGCTGTAGCAGCGGACCAGAGGGGAGACTTGCCACGATATATGCTAATATCTAACACCCCTCCCCTCCTAGACGGAACGTTGCGGTAGGTAACATAGTCTTTTAGGTATGTTGGGGGTTGTCTTACTCGGGAGGAACGTCGTGGTTCTGGTTGGTCAGAAATGGTTTCCGGATCGGATGCTTTTCCCGTTCCACGTTCGGGAGGTTTCGTACCCTCGTTGCTAGGGCGTTCCGGAGTCTGCTCGGTTGCGTTGCCTGGGGGTTGCTCTGCTTCGTGCGTGCTTTCTTGTCCCGAGCTTGGTTCGCAGGTGTCGTAGTTTTCTATGATGAGGCTCTCGCGTGACTGACTTTCTGTAGGCAGGAAAATCTCGTCTTCGTTTTGAAGGTCTGAGTGCGCTAGGCGACCCCGAAGTTGATCGATGTGCCTTTTCCAGTTCCGCCCATCTTCCAGTTCCAGCAGATACGATCGTGGACCCGTGATGCCAATGACCTTTCCCGGCATCCACAATGTTCCCCCTGCATAGTTGTGGGCGTATACTGAATCCCCTATGCTAAAAGACCGAATTTTGCTTGTGGAGTCTGGGGGAGCTGTGGCAGAGTAATTTGGGTGAAGACGGTCCAGGTGAGACCGTAGACGGCGGCCCATGAGTAGTTCAGCGGGGCTCCTACCCGTCGTTGCACTTGGGGTGATATGCTGAATTAAAAGGTAATGATCAATGCGTGTTTGCCAATCACCTGGACCCATCCTAGCAAGGGCCTCTTTTGCGAATCGTACCATTCTCTCCGCCTGTCCATTTGATGCCGGATGGAATGGCGCGACGAGGGCGTGCCGAATTCCCTGACCTGCTAGATATGTCTCAAATTGCATGGCCGTGAACTGGGGCCCGTTATCGGAGACCAGGAGGTCGGGCAGGCCATGGGTGGCGAAAAGTCGCCGTAGAACCTTAATGACTGCCTCTGCCGTGGTTGAAGTCATTAGGACTACATCTAGCCACTTTGAGTATGCATCCACAACTATAAGGAAAGTCTGACCTTGGAATGGCCGTGCGAAATCGATGTGTATTCGCGACCAGGGTGCTTTAGGTTTCTCCCATTCTGTGGTGGGCGCTTCCGGGGGTGCTGGTCTCGATTCCTGGCATGGGTCGCAAGTGGCCACCCACTCCTCTATTTCTTTGTCCATGTTTGGCCACCAAACGTAACTTCTTGCTAACGCCTTCATTCTAACAATCCCCGGATGACCCACATGTAAAGCATCTAATACATTCCTTCGTAAAACATACGGAATAACAACTCGATCCCCCCACAATAAACAACCTTGTAACACTGAGAGTTCGTCCCGTTTTGACCAAAACATTTTGAATTCCGGGCCCACGTTGCCCTTCGGCCACCCCCTCCAAACCCAAGTTTGAACTTGCTTTATTATATTGTCTTTAGAGGAGAACCTTGCAACGTCGTATGAAGAAACGGGTCCAGAGTCCAAACAGTCAATGAGCAATACCGGTACTTCTGGAGTGGGGTCTGGCAGAATGTCAGGTAATGGGCAATGGCTGAGCGCGTCTGCGTGTCCGAGAGTGGAGCCCGGTCGATGAATCAATTTGTATGAGTACGCAGCCAGGAAAACAGTCCACCTGGTCATGCGTGGAGAAAGGGAGACCGGAGTGGGGCGGTTTCCCGCCAAAAGTCCCAACAACGGTTTGTGATCTGTAATTAGTTCAAAATCGCGGCCATAGAGGTATTCGTGGAAACGCTTTACTCCAGCTACAGCAGCCAGCGCCTCCCTGTCCATTTGGCTGTAATTCCTTTCGGCCGATGAAAGAGTTCTGGAGTAGAAGGCGATGGGTGCTTCTTTTCCGTCGGGCATCCTGTGGCTGAGGACTGCTCCAACTCCGAAGGGTGATGCGTCGCAGGTCAATACCAGCGTTAGGGTCTGGCTGTATTGGACAAGCAGTGAGTCAGTGGTGAGCAGGCGCTTTACCCCGGCGAAAGCTGCAGCTTCGGATCGTCCCCATTTCCATGGTGCGTTCCTCTGGAGTAGACGGAGTAGTGGCTCAGCAACGGTCGCCTTCTGCCTCAGAAAAACGCTGTAGAAGTTAAGTAGTCCGAGGAATGCCTGCAACTCAGTCAGATTTCGTGGTGTGGGGGCGTCCTGGATCGCCTTAATTTTCTTTGAAGTGGGGTGTATTCCCTGACCATCGATTCTATAACCCAGGAATTCTACGCTAGGCACGTTAATTTGGCATTTTTCCTTTTTAAGGCGGAGACCCTTTTCTCTGATTCTGGCCAAAACAGTTCTGACTCTTTTATTTAATTGCTCCTCGTTTGCAGCGGACACCAAGATGTTGTCAAAATAGGGGACGACTCCCGGTATCCCTTGCAAAAGTCGTTCCATGACGCTCTGGAACAATCCTGGGGCAATACTCACACCGAATTGTAGCCGGTTGCATTTGAATGCTCCTCTATGCGTCACTATAGTTTGGGCCTCCGCTGTGGCGCTATCCACTGGCAGTTGCTGGTAAGCTTGTGCCATGTCTAACTTAGCAAATACCTTTCCTGGCCCCAACGAGTGCAATAAGTGCTGTACTATAGGCACAGGGTATGCGCTCTGTTGTAGCGCGACATTAATTGTGCATTTATAGTCCGCGCAGATGCAGACTGATCCGTCTGGTTTGACTGGGGTCACGATGGGTGTTTCCCAGCGCGCGTGATCTACCGGCTCAAGGATTCCTTGCTCCACTAACTTATCTATTTCCTTATCTATTTTTGGGCGGAGTGCAAAAGGCACTCGTCTCGGTTTAAGTCGGATTGGCGCCACTTTGGGGTCTAAATTGAATGATATTGGTTTACCCACATACTTACCAAGACCGGGGCTGAACACATCCTCGAACTCCTTAAAAATCTGTTCAGCGCTGCTGTTTCTCACGGCGTTGATTCCGGTGACTTCTAACCCCAGGGCTTCAAACCAATCAAGCCCCAGAAGGTTCTGTAATGGCGCGCTGGCGATGGTCACGGGCAGCTGGGCTTCGATGTCCTTGAAACGGATGTGGAATGTGCCTTGGCCCACGATGGGGACTTGGTTCCCCTGGTAGTCTCGTAGCAGGACGTCTGGAGCGCGTAGTTGGCTCTTTCTGAGGCTAGGGATAGCCTGTTTCATGGATGCCCATGAAATAATCATCAGGGTCGATCCTGTGTCAACTTCTAACTCGCAGGGTGAGCCCTCCAAGAGGACTGTGACTCTCAGCCTTTTTGGCCGCTTAGGGCGGACCTGATGTATTGTGGTGAGATACGTTCGCAACTCCTCTCTCTGGGTCAACTCTATCTCATCGTCTACATCCTGAAAATACTCTCGTTGAGCGTCTTGATAGAACGCTCTTTCAGCTCTTTGTGTGTATTCTCTCTGGGGATACGCTCGCTCAGCTCCTTGTGAGTAATCTCTCTGGGGATACGCTCGTTCAGCTCTTTGGAAATTTTCTCTCTGGGTAAACACTTGTGGATTTCTCTCTGGGCGCCCTTTTTGATTTCGCCAAGCCCCTGGGTTGGGCTTCTGTTGGCGGTACATGGGTGGCTGCCGTGAGGCAGGGACTCCGCTCCGGCACACTCGTGCGATGTGCCCAAGTTTGTTGCAGTGCGAACAAACAACGTTCCTGAACCTACAAGTAGACCTGGGGTGATTCCCTCCGCAGCTTGCGCAGGGCGGCAAACGGAATCCGGGTCTCCCCCCAGGCCTCAAGTGACTGCTCTGCATCAGGTGACTGTCCTCGAACTCGGGATTCTCGAAGTCGGGGCTTGTGTCCTCGTAGTGTACTCTGGTTTGTCTTGGTGCTGGCTGGTTTACGTTGGCCCCTCGTTGTATGGTCACCGATGATTTCTCCGCTGACTCTGACGCTCTTGCTTCGTTTAGCGCTATCTGTAGGGTTAAATTCGGGTTTGCCAACAGCTTCTTTTGTAGCGAAATGTCTCTTAACCCACAGATGAGCTGCGCTACGATGTGCTCGTCCAGATCCCTGAACTCGCAGTGAGTTGTTGCTTTTCGTAGGGCTGCAACATATTGATTTATGGATTCTCCCGCCTTCTGGTTCCTCGTGTTGAATTCCTTGCGGCAGACATGGCGGGAAGGTTTTGGTGCGTAATGAGTTTGCAGAGCCTGTTGCAACGCCGTCCACGATACTGCCTGTATTGGAGTAGGCGCGGTGAGGTCTCTGGCCGTATTGAAGACTTCCTTTCCACAGTAGCCGAGGAAGATGTTTTTCTTCCTTGCGTCGGTGATCCCCGTGTATTCGTTCGCTTCGAGGAAACACTTGAAACGAATCATGAAGGCTTCCCATTCGTCGTTTGCTGGGTCGAAAGGAGCAGGGGGAGCATGCATCGCCATCTTCTCTGTTTGAATTAGCCGCGCTGCGGTGATCTGAGACGGCTGCTGGAATTTCTGCCGAATTCCTGGGCTGGATCAAATCCGGAGATTCTGGAGGTAGCGTTCTTCGTCCTATCTGCCTCTCGATCCCACCTTCGTCGCCAATGTTAGATCTGGGCAACGAGAGACAGACTGCGGACACGAAGTGACTTAACAGCTCTTTATTAGTAATAGTAGTGATCCAGCTTGCTCTGTGGTCGGAGGGTTCCCCTTTTATAGGGATCGGGTACGCCCCTCGACCAATCAGAACGATACCTGTTTCCCGCTGTAGCAGCGGACCAGAGGGGAGACTTGCCACGATATATGCTAATATCTAACAGAAAACTTCATTTATTTTTCTTTTTTTAACTAGCAGTGGAAGCCACTAAATTTTTTTTTCTTTTAAAGGGCTTAGATTAGGCGCTTGCCACAGAGGAAACTTGCCAACTATGTGTTTTTCCATGTGCATTTCCTTTCTGCATTTAATTCATTGCATCTAGTCACATCCTAAGATATTTCGGCTGCTACAACCATTACATGGAAAGCAACAAGATACAGAAAGTTCTAACTCTCGCAGTGAGCCAGATTATTGCAGTTTAGGTAGAGGAGATTTACTGGAAAAGAGAAATAGACAAATAATGGTAATAAAAAGTTAGTCAGGCAGAGGGTAGAAGTAAACCAAGAGATGGAGATGGACTTCTAAAGTTCCAGGTGCCTGAAGCCTGAATGTCACTGTTTCCAGTATAAGGAAAAGAAGTTTAAGTTTTTTTCCAAACCAGTATTTGAACTAAGGTTCAGATCCTGATAAAGAGGAATTAAACCAAGCATATAGAAAGAATCTCTCTCTATATCTCTCCCTCCCTCCCTCCCTCCTCCTCCCTCCCCCCCTTCTCCCTCCCAGAAATATTGGAAATATGAGCTTTGCTTACCCATAAAAACAGTCTTCACTAAAGTCCATTGCAAGGACAGAAAGAAGATAGACAGCTTCCTCATTACTTACACATATCATTATATAAAGCATTTGAAGGAACACTTCAGAAAGCATAGTGACTTGAATGGAATGGCTCTCCTTAAAGCCCAGAGGCAGGAACATCCTCTAGAAGAGTGTTTCTCAACCTTAACAACTTTAAGATGTCTGGACTTCTCCACCTATTTGCTTGAGGAATTCTGAGTGTTGAAGTCAAAACACTACAAAGTTGCTAAGGTTGAGAAACGCGCTTCAAGAAGTTTCCCAAATTATCCATGCATGTCAATGAATATATAGCCACTTCATATTGCGAGTACCAGTGGTGAGATTCAAATTTTTTTTTACTACTGGTTCTGTGGGCATGGCTTTGTGGGCATGGCAGGAGAAGGATACTGCAAAATCCCAATTCCTTTCCTACCCCACTAACCTGCTTTCCAGCTCCATTCTCCTGTTCAGGGCAACAAAAGAAGATCAGCTGGGAGGCTGGGAGGCAGTGGGGGCGGGGCCAGCCTATTTGCCGGTTCTCTGAACTACTCAAAATTTTCGATACCAGTTCTCCAGAAGCTGTCAGAACTGGCTGAATACCACCTCTGGCTGGTACCATGAGTGTTGCTTTTATACAGGTACACAGGCACCTCCCAAAACAACTGTGCCAACCAGTGGTGGGTTCCGGATCCTGTTCCAACCGGTACAGTTGGAATGGGCCTGTCGGCGTCCACATGGACGCATGTAGCGCATGTGCGTACAACACGCACATGCATCTTGCAGCCCAGCGATGCCTCCGCAACGCTCCAGCTGCTCGGCGGAGTGTCACATAGGTGCTGTACACACCGTGCACAGAAGTGCCGAAGACTTTAAAGACAGGTAAGGAGCGTGGGCGGGTGGGTGGGCCCTCTGGAGCACCATACCAGAGTGGTACCTGGTGCTCCAGACAGGCTCCGGTACGCCCATATCGGGGCATACCGCCTGCAACCCACCAATGGTGCCAATCCTACTGGAGGATAGACTACTGCAATACATCAAATCTTTTGCGCAGACCAATGACCATGGAGAGCATCAGAACATGGTTCCTCCATCAGAAGATAGTTATTCCCTCTTATGCTTTTTCTTTTTCTTAAAGAGAACCCATTTGTTTTCTCTCTCTTTCTTAATTAATTTGTGTCTGACGGGTTTACTTTATTTTCTTAGGTGTCCAACTCCAGGATGCGATGGCAGTGGTCACGTGACGGGAAACTATGCATCTCACCGCAGGTAAAAAAAATGAAATGTGAGAGCATTTAACAAACTATAAAGCTACAAGACTGCAATTGGCAGTTGTAATAATAATAACCAAGACCAATATACATTTCTAGGCCCAGTTTAAAATATATTTTAATCTGTAAGAACCTGAATACTTTGGATTTGGTCATTCACAAGATCCCCTTCAACTGCATGTATTTACTGAAACTCATGTTACAAAAAAGTAATAATAATCCTGAAGTCTTGGATTTGGTGGTTAAGCTTTTAATTTATTTCTAAAAAGAAAACAAACAGTAATCTTTTTAATTATTATTTTGTTACAATATCCTTAAAATTGTTTTGCATTTCATTTTCTTAGTGTTTCTGGGTGTCCTTTGGCTGACAAGACGTTAAAATCCTTAATGGCGGCCAATTCTCAAGAACTTAAGTATGTATTTGTTCCAAAGAAAGGGGAAGTATTGACTGATATGTTTCTTTGCAGGGTTTTCCTTCCTCAAAATCCATTATTTAATAAGAGCAGGAAGTAAAGTTATTTGTGCTCTCTTTTTTCAAACATCATAAATCACTTTTACCCGGAATATTTTCTTTTTTTTCAGCTTAATTAAGCCATTCCAATCTCTTGTAATTAAAATTGCATAATGGAAAGTTCAGACGGATGTGTTCGTGGGTGGGAAAGGATCCAGTTAGATAAGTATTGTGGTAAAACCCTTGTCCTCTATCTCCTGAAGGACTACAATGACAACAGTGGTGGTAGTGTTGGAGACTTATTTCCCCCATTTTGCGGATGACTTTCTAATAGTATAAACATTAAAATGATCCAGACCCACCAGTTTGATTGCATGAACAGCTGATCCAAAGGTCCCATAAATTAGATGCTGCTATGAGTGCAATAAAGATAATAATAATAATAATAATAATAATAATAATAATAATAATAATAACAACAACAACAACAACAACAACAACAATAATTCTATTGGGATCATTAAAAATAGTTGAACATTATATTAGGATCAATAATGAGCCACGGTGGTGCAGTGGTAAGAGTGCAGTACTTCTGCTGTTTACCGTCTGCCAGCAATTTGGCAGATTGAATCTCACCAGGTTTAAGATTGACTCAGCCTTCCATCCTTCTGAGGTGGGTAAAATGAGGACCCATATTTTGGGGGCAATATGCTGACTCTAAAACAGCTTAGCGAGGGCTGTAAAGCACTGTGAACTGGTATATGTCTAAGTGCTATTGCTATAATAATAGTTGAATCTTAATGTATTTTTTCTTTAAAACCCAGTGGTAAATCTCATTGACAAATAATAAGAGAATGAAGAGGAAGGGCAAACTTAGCTATTGACATTTGGATGTTTTCTATTCACTTGGTCATCTGCTGCTGGTAGAGTAGCTGTTTTTAGAGTAAGACTTTTGTCCAAGGTCAAGTTTACAGTATATGATGGAAGTGCATAACTATGCCTGTGGAAGAAACAGGAATAACTTCTTCTGGAAATGAATGGCTGGAAATTCTGTTCTAATGGGACACTCCCGTCCTGACGCTAGACAGTGTTGTGAGTCTCAAAGACTGGCTCTTGATTTGATCTATTCAGTCCAGAGAAATATGTTAAAAACTTCAAAGGAGATCTAAGGAGAGAAACATAGCTCTATAAGTTACTTCTCTGTCCTTTGGAAAACCTGACTTCAGAGGCCCAGACAATGTTCCTTTTACAGTTTTCTATAGGGCAGTCAAACCTGAGTTCTTTTACCTGGCATTTCACGTTTGAAGAGTGCTTACTCTGGGCCAGGGTATGCATACCACAACTTTTGGATGGTAGAGTGATGTGCTTTATTTTTTATCAATGCTATAATATGATTGTACTGGAAGTGAAGCTGGAAGCATAAAATTATATATATATTTAAAAAATTGAATACCTGTACTATAGATACAGATGCATGCATATTCTACCTTCAGATTTTTTTAGTCAAAATAACTCATTGTTCAGCTAAGGTATGTGTCAGGAGTTACTTGTGGGCAATATACTAGTACTTTATAGCAACTATTGATGACACCTTATAAATTGCTAACAGAACAATTCATAAGGTAAGTTGCAGCTTGATTAAAAGACAGCATTGAGGCACTGGTCATAGCAGCATAAGAACTAGCATCAAGCACCAAATCCATAGACGAAGGGGTCTACCAACTAGACATGATCCAAGGTGCAGAGAGGCCTCAGATGCAATCAAACCCATAGTGGCAGGGTGTAAGATGCAGATAAGA
Source organism: Natrix helvetica (assembly GCF_964273705.1). NCBI lineage: Eukaryota > Metazoa > Chordata > Lepidosauria > Squamata > Natricidae > Natrix > Natrix helvetica. The sequence continues at coordinate 127,542,711 of NC_138550.1, read as the reverse complement.
ACAGTGGCACAACCAAGCAACTGGCATTGTGCACAGGAATATCTGCACTGTGTATGGGTTGGAGTGTCCCCAGTTCAGATGGGATATTCAACAGAAAGTCGTAGACAATAACAGGACTAAAATCCTGTGGGATTTTCAGATCTAGATGGACACACAGGTACTGGCCAATTAATCAGACAAGAAGCAGAAGACAGAGCTGGTAATAGATGTAGTGGTGCCAAGAGACAGCAATATCAGGAAGAGGGAATATGAGAAGCTGGAGAAGTATCAGGCCAGAAGTGAAAACTGGAGAGAATGTCAAAAGTAAAGGCCGAATGGTCCCTGTGGTGATAGGAGCATTTCAGGGCTGCCAAACTTGAACCATTGTTCCATCAGATTTCAGGAGAAAGATCAAAGTTTTCTCTCCAGATGCATACAGTTCTAGGAACAGCTAAAATACTATGCAGAACCTTCACACTCCCGGGCCTCTGACAGAATACCCAAGATTGAGAAACACACGTACCACTCATAGGGATGAGAAGGATTTTTAAAATATACATATAAAAGTTTTTTTTCACAGAGTAAAAATGATACTTAAAATGTTAAAGATAAAACATAAGATATTTATGCATTTTCTAGATTTTCACTATGACGTAGGAAAATTGCAGTGTACGAAAGTAAAATTGAAACTTTTGCTAAAGTTCTCAATATGGTAGGATTCATTTAAATATTTCTTCTTTTTGTCTGTATTTTGTTTGATAGATGCCCCACTCCTGGATGTGATGGCTCTGGTCATGTGACGGGAAATTATGCCTCTCACAGAAGGTAGGGACCCTTTAGTTATTCGAAAGTAAAAGATTAGGAAGTCAGGAAGAGAAATAAACTGCTTTGCATACTTTTCTTTAGTTTGTCTGGCTGCCCCCGGGCCAGGAAAAGTGGTCTGAAAGTGACTCCTACAAAGGAAGAGAAAGAAGATCCTGAACTTAAGTAAGTAGGCTTCCAAAGGTTCGTGGTAAATCACAAAACACACCCCAGTTGATCTCACTAACATATGCATGCATCTATAACAACAAATAGAAATAAAGTTGCAAAAACTAGTTTTATGGTTTCAGTGAAAGCCACTATTCCTGATATTGCAAAACAAGAAACAAAAAAAAAGTGTAATGCAGGAACGTTTCTAAGCTTTTCCCTGAATATAATCTCAGCATTTTTTTTTCCTACCCTGAGTTCATGATTGGCAATTATCCATGCAGTTACAGACACTGATAAATGTAATAACTGTCAAGGCTCTGTGATGAAATATCATTGGATATTTTAAATCTTTTAAAGTGGCTTTGGAAGACTAACCTTCACTTGTTCACTAAATGCAATGAGTAATTTAACACAAAGTTAAGTTCACAGAAAATGCCAAGATATAATGTGGGTTAACACAAGGCACTCACTCCAAAGCAACCCACATTATAGCTCTGGTGACTTATGTCATTTATGAGATCAAATATGCTAAGAGCTTTCCATTAAAAATCCTGGCCGTGCAAATTATTTTGCTAATTTGAATTTATTTTCCCTCTAAAGAGAGATCTTTAGACAAATATCAGTTTTGCTGTGTTCCTACAGATGTCCAGTGCTCGGCTGTGATGGCCAAGGTCATGTATCAGGTAAATACACTTCCCATCGCACAGCTTCAGGTTGTCCCATGGCTACCAAGAGACAGAAGGAAAGTCCTCTCAATGGATCTTCACTACCCTGGAAGCTGAACAAGCAAGAACTGCCACACTGCCCTTTGCCAGGCTGCAATGGGCTGGGTCACGTTAATAATGTTTTTGTCACCCACAGAAGGTATCCCTTTGTTTTTATTCCCTTTTCTCCCCTTCTCTTAGCAAACATCTGTAAATCAATGGAGTTTTGTTTATTTGACAATTCTATTTTTCATGCATTTTAAATAGCCCATCTTTCAGGGATGACCGGGGCTCGAACCTTTAATGATTACTTATGCATACTATATAACAATAAATTATTCCTAGAATCAAATCACTGAACTAATATTTTATAGACCAAAGGTCTATAAAGAATTGGCATCATAAGCTGTGCATAATTTGTTCTGTTGATCTTCTAATGTGACTTCAAGGTCATAGATTTCCTAGCATGCATGTAGCTGGCATGGCTGTTAGTAAAACAGTAGTGTAAAAATATCAGATTTGGTACTTTGAAGCAAGTGCTATCAAGGTACAGCCATAATAGAACTGAACAATGATTTGAAAGAGAAGACAATTGTAGGCATGTCACCGGAAATCATACACAACAAATGCTATTGTATTAACATTATTATAAGGGTGGATCATAATGGACAGCACAGTAAAACGGATTTATACTGACAAGATGTTGGAAGCTGAGTTGTGGCAATCAAAATATGTTTCAACTTTCATATAGGTCCCCTTTCCTACTCTTTTTAGCTTGTCTGGATGTCCCCTGAATGCACAAGCCTTAAAAAAAGGCAAAATATCTGAAGAACTGATGACTGTTAAATTGAAAGCAAATGGAGGTAAGGAGATTAGATTGCATAAATATAGTATCAACCCATTCATTTACTGACAATTATAAGAACTGTTGTGGCGCAATACAATAGTATTATTGCGAAAGGTTTGACTATGTATTATTTCCTCTCAGTATCTATGTGATACACGTTGCTCTCTGTCTTCCATCAATAGATATTGAATATAAGTAGCATATAGTCATTTTGATTAGCCACCATGAATTCCCTTTTCAAAGTTATTGAAGTTTGTGATTATGCATATACATAGATGTACTTGCATCCGGGTGGGATTCTACCAGTTTGCTCGAGTCGGTAGCTTCAACTATCAGCTGGGAACGAACCAATTTGCTCCAACTTTCAGCTGGGCCCATCCCTGCGCTATACTCACCTATATTCCCTTTTCTGAAGCCCAGCTGATAGGCGTGGCAGAGTGGATTGCCATGCCTCAGCTGTTTTCCTCCCCAGCAGTAATGCAAAAGGTGATTCCGCTGTAAAATGTGCATTTGCGCAGAGCGCACATCAGGCATGTGTGCGAGAGAAGCAAGCGTGCACCCGCGAAATATGCCCTCAGTGAACCAGTTGTTAAACCAGTAGGATCCCACTCCTGAATTGCATTAATTATAAATTTATATTTACCACTTTATCACTTTATTGATATGCAAGGGAAGATCAGCAGTCCCTACTCCTATATAATACAACACATTATCGCTTAATGTTTGGACCTGCTTCATATAGGTGAAATTGATCTATAAACATAGCTGACATTGATACATAGATTACATACCAAAACTGTGTTCCCATTAGATATAACACTTCCTGAACAATAGGCATCTAAATCAGTAGTAAAGCAGGAAGATGAGGAAAACATTGAGAAATGTAGTAGACGTGCATGAACCTTTTGAAGCCCTTCATGACTTCCTAGTCCTTGATATGTCACAACGGAGAGTTTTATATTGATTCTGATAAGCGTAGAATGAAATTGCTAATATCTAGTTTTGATTCCAGTTAAGTGGGTGGGTATCTAACCAATGTAAGCCTCAATTTCACAGTGTTTCTAAAGACAGATGTCGATATTTTCACGAAGAAATTTTAATGCTTGATTTGAACTAGTAAATCTTATGCAGGTTTAGAGAATGAACATGAAATCAGGCATTTGGATGAAGAAATTAAAGAGCTAAATGAATCCAACCTTAAAATTGAAGCTGACATGATGAAACTCCAGACACAGGTAAGAACGTAACCATTTCACTGATATAGCAATAATACATATTTCCCCCAGCCATCCCTTTTAGTGCTTGAAAGGATCTGGTCTCCTACTCTTCAGAAAGTTAGCTTGTTTTTTGGGGGGGTAGGTGGGTGGGAGGGAAATGAAGGCTATTGCTAAGGAAGAATACTGGTGACCAGGTCAGTACAGGCATTCTGTGTGTGCAGCTCATTCTCAGAAGAACAGGAAAAGGGGGCAATAGTGACAGATGGTAACAGCATGAACAACACATGAACACTTCCCTGTGTGCTATTTGCCAGTTGGCACATGCTCTGCCTCTTCCTGGTTGGACCACACTAAGGCCTTGGCTGCCACCGAGCACTACCAGCTGAGTTTTAAAATGCTGACTATCCTGACACGGCAAGTGGTTCATATCGCTTGAGGCTGAGTCTAGGAATGTTTGTTTGCCAGATCTATTGGAAAGAAAGGAAGAAGAAAAGTAAAATATTTTAAAGTGATGTGCTATGAAAAAGCATGTAGAGAGAAGGAAAGAACTGGAAGAAGGAATTAAAAGAGCTTAAATACGTTCCTCACTATGGGTGGTGAGTCAGACACTTAGATTATAGTATAGATCAGAGGTGTCAAACTCAAACTCAGATCTGGCCCATAGGGTGCTTAGATCTGGCCCATGGGGCTGCCCTGGAAACAGTGAAGGACTGGCCCACAATGCCTGTGCCAGTGAAAACAGAGCTCAGTAGGACCACACATGGTCCTTGCAAGCTCCATTTTCACTGGTAGAAAGTTGCAGAAGGTCATTGCACCCGGAAACAGAGCTTGCGAGGGGTGCACTCAGCCCTCCCGAGCTCTGTTGTTGCTGGCAGAGGGTTGCAGGAAGCCATCACAATCGAAAATGAAGCTTGGGAGCCCATTTTTGTTGGCAGAGCACTTGAGCCACCACAGGCGCCCCCAACACAAGTGATGTTGACCTGGCCATGCCCCTGTTTCCCCCCCCCCCCCGAGATCAAACACAACCCTGATGCGGCCCTCAATGAAATTGAGTTTGACACCCCTGGTATAGATTATCTCAAACAGTCATCCCTGCGGGGGTGATGTTCTGAAACATATAGTGGCATGACAACCCATGACAACTGTTGGTTTGTGCCAAATTATCATTGTCCAATGCTTCGGAGGCCACATATGAGACCTGGTTTATACTTTGGAGCAATTGAGGCATAATCTGGTGGTGGTAGATATAAGAGCTACTCCATTGTCATTGACATATCACTTTTCAGTGACCATGGAATTGATTGGCTTTACTGATCTATGCAAGAAGATAAATCTAATTACATCAGCCCATCCCAGCATAGAAGAGATTCTACTAGCTGCCAAATGGCATTTGGAGAGTTACCAGCAGTCTCCAGGGTGGTTCTGTTAGGATTCCAGTTGTCTTCTGAAGTATATATTGCAGTGACGTGCTGTGAGATTTATGGCTGGTGAGGCAGCAATTTTTTAATACTTGTGGATTTCATCTCCCAGAATTCCAGCCATGTTTACCACAAAGGGCAAAACTCTCTTCCACGGCCTCATTTCATATCCAAAGCTTCCCCGTTTCTTCTCCATTCTTTTGCTTTCCGCAAAAACAGGGACGCGCTTTGGGAAGGCGGGAGTCCGGAGGAGCCCACCGGCGCCCGCACTGCCCGCTCTGGAAGCCGAACTGCCGGCCAGAATACCCCAGGTCAGCTGCTTCCTGGGCCAGCGGTGCGTGCCAGACTGGGCAACGGGAGCTGTGCGGGAGTGCCGTGCTCGGCGGAAGGGTTCCCGGGGCTCTGAGTGTCCACTTGCCGTCACCCGCCTTTCGCTCCACAAAGAGCCAAGCAGCACCAGCCCGGCTCCCCCGACCGCGCCCTCAGCACCTGAGCCCTCCGGTCGGGGTCAACCAAGGCCGGTCCAGCTCGGGGGAGGCCAGCCACCCCTTGAAGAGTCTGGCCCGGTCTCCCTGCTGCCCTCCACCCTGGGATTTGGCCACAGCACCACCCGCCAGAGCTGTGCGGCATCTGAGGCGTGCTTCTCGGGCGAGGGCAGCGCAGGTGGGATGCGGATGGAGCAGAGGAAGCCTCTCGCCACCCACTTCCCCTGCCCAAAAGAACAAAGGGAACCTCTGCCGCCGCCCAGGCAACCTGGCCGGCCTCTCTCGAGGCGGGTCTCCGGCTCTGAGCCTGGGAGTCCCTGGAGGAGCTGGCGGGGGCTGCAAGCACCGCTGGCTGGACAGGAGCCAGAGGTGATGCCCCTCCGGCCGGGTAAGGCGGGCTGCCCTCCTTGCCTCTCCTACCCCCTTCCTTCTCTCAATCAAACACACACACACACACACACAAAGCTTCTCAGAAGAAGCCCCGCCCAAACGAGTGCCCTCTACTAGGAGGCAGGAAAACTGGATGCCTCCCCTATGTCAAGAATTGTTAGGCTTTTGACCCTTGCTTAACTTAAGGGTTAAAGGCATAAAAATTCCTAACGTAGGAGCGGCTTGCAGTTTTCCTGCCTCATAGTAGAGGGCGTTTTTTAGAGGCTTTTTTAAACAGTTAAGCAGTCATCCATGGTGAGGCAGGCTGAGGCAGCAACTAGCTCAATCTGACCTCAACTCTCGCCTTTTTCCCTTTACATTTTTTTTTCTTTTCATGATGACAGTGGTGAGGCTGTGCCTCCCCTGACTGCACGTCCCTGATAGATTGTAGGAAGGATTATCTGCAGTCTTTTCAGTCACAATCCAGGTGTAGTCAGAGGATAGAAATTAGAATGGTCATTATTGATGATGGTTGAGATTTAGATATCTGAGAACACGATCAGCTTAGTCCTTCTGTATCTTTCAGCAGTCTTGAATATTGTTACACCTGGATCATCTGTAAAGCTTAGAAGTCATGTGTTCAATTTGTGCTGGTTTGTTCATTTCCTAAGTGGATGGTTTGAGATGGGTTAGGGCAAAGGATAGTGTGAACCCTTCAACAGGATGCCACAGAGATCAACTTTCTTTCCTATCTTATTTAACATTTACATAAAGCTTCTGGAAGAGGTTAACTACCAGTTTGGGATTGGTATCACGAATATGTAGTGGAATATAAATCCAGGGTCTGGAGACTGTAGCAGTGGCTTCTGAAACTAACTGATTCCAGAATAAAACCAACTTTAGGCTGTGAAAGGAGTTGGATTCCCTAGAAAAAGCTGATGAGCAATATCAGCATCCTGTACTCTCATCTCCTAGTAGAACAGAAGTTAGAAGCTATGACCAGTAAGCCCTTTGCCCAGCTATGAACTGGGGTGTCAATTGTGGCCAATCTTAGAGCAGAAGATTAGAGCAGAAGACTCTGGCTAGTGTCATATCCTCATCAGGTTAGGATGCAACTGGACCAGGGGTGTCAAACTCAATTTCATTGAGGGCTGCATCAGTGTTGTGTTTGACCTCGGGAGGCGGGGTGGGGTGGCCAGTTATACATCACTCGTGTCAGGGGGGCCTGTGGTGGCCCAAGAGCTCTTCCAGCAAAAGTGGGCTGTTTCCAGGGTGGCCCTGTGGGTCAGATCTAAACACCCCACAGGTTGGATCTGGCTCCCAGGCCTTGAGTTTGATATCCCTGAACTAAACAGTCTGTGACCTGTTGCATCATTCTTTCAGAGAATGATCCTTATTCCTTATCAGATTCCTCAATACCTTCAACACTAGCAGAGCTTCTTATGTACTGGAAAAGTTCTTTAAAAATTCAGAGAGGGAGATGTCCAGATATGCCTTGAAAGTAGCCCATGTTGAACTGCACAGCACAGTCAAACATCAGAGGTTGCAAGAAATGTTTTGTGTCATTTTGTTTGATGTCATAAAACGCTTTATGATTTAAAAAATTGCATGTCATAAAATGTTTTATAAAATTTGCCAAATTTCAATTCCACAGGATGTTTGACCCATTCCGTAAGTTAACCTATTAGAGGCGAAAAAGTTCTGCTCCGTGGTAAACCATTTTGCTCAATGAAAGGTTACAGGCATGAGAATTTAAATACGGTATTTTTCGGAGTATAAGACGCACCGGCGTATAAGACGTACTAAGGTTTTGAAGAGGCAAATTAAAAACAAAAGTTTTTGCACTCTGCAGACCTCCTAAAAATGGCCTGTTTTTCACAAAAATGGGCCCATTTTTTTTTTCAAAAAAGGGCATGAATAGCCTTTAGGTGGTTTGTAGAGTGCTCCTGGGGGCTGGGGGGGGCAAAATTGAGCAAAAAAAAGAGCCAATTTTTCACTCATTTCTGCCCTCCCTAATAATAATAAATAATAATAAATTGAATTTATTAGCCGCTCCCTTTCCAGACAGGACTCGGGGCGGCGTACAGTAGAGCATAAAAACATAAAACATATGTACAGACACATAAACATACACATATACAAAGACATACATGCACGGAGGAGGTAACAAATTACATCACATTTAGACAATTAAAAATCACCATTAAAATATCCCATTTACAATAACACAATTTAAAAATTTAAAAATTTAAAACGACTGTCAGGAGGAATAAGGAAAAAATTTACGGTTGAGCCAGGCCAGATAATTGAAAGAGGTGGGTCTTCAGCTGTACACGGAAGGAGCGGAGATCGGAAATAATCCTGATGTCACGGGGGAGGTCATTCCACAGGGCTGGGCCCATCACAGAGAAGGCTCTGCTCCTGGGTGTCGCCCCCCGACACTGTTTAGCGGACGGCACCCGAAGGAGTCCCTCTCTGTGTGAGCGGATTGGTCGTAGGGATGTATGGGGCAGGATGCGATCCTGCATGTAACTAGGTCCTGTGCCATGAAGCGCTTTAAAGATCATAATCAAAACCTTGAAACGCACTCGGTAGACCACAGGAAGCCAGTGCAGCTCGCGCAGGAGAGGTGTTACAGGGGAGTATCTAGTCCTCCCCATAATCACCCGCGCGGCCGCGTTCTGGACCAACTGCAGTCTCCGAGTGCATCTCAAGGGAAGCCCCATGTAGAGAGCATTGCAGTAGTCCAGGCGAGACGTCACTAGCGCATGGATGACTGTGCGTAGGGCATCCCGGTCCAATAAGGGGCGCAATTGGCGCATCAGGCGAACCTGATGGAACGCCCCCCTTGCCACGGCTGTTACATGGTCATCCATGGACAGCCGGGCATCCAGGAGGACGCCCAAATTGCGCACCTGTTCCATGGGGGCCAGTTGCACGCCCCCAATGGCCAGAGATGGAAGCCACTGGTTGAACCGGGAGGCCGGAAGCCACAGCCACTCCGTCTTGCAAGGGTTGAGTTTTAGTCGGTTGCCATCCACCCCTAGGATCACCCTGCAAGGCTCCTAAAGGCTATGCACGATCATTTTAGTGAAGGGGGCAGGGTTTCGGGAGGCAGAAAAATGCTGTATTCAGTGTATAAGACGCATCCAGAGTTTCAGCCTCTTTTTTGAGGGAAAAGGGTGAGTCTTGTACTCTGAAAAATACGGTAGCATATAGATATGTAATGAGCAATCCACAACCATCAGGAAATTGCCATCAATGCACAATGCAGCATGCTGTCATTATAAGACTAATAGCATAGGTTTATTTCTGGGTTAAAGACAAATGTTGTTTGTAACCTTTAAAATTCTATCTGGCTTGTGCCTGATTATCTACAGACCACTAATTCTAAATGGAATCTGCTTGCTGAGCCCCCCCTTACCAGTGAAATATGGTGAGAAATTGGCAGGAGCTCTTCTCTTATGGAATCCCCTCTTTTCTTCCAGACCTCAGGACAGTTATCAGATGTTTCCATTGAAACAAATAGTTAAAACCTTCACAAGGAGTGACTAAATCTCTAGCTTTGGAATGCTAACTATATACTACATCTTACCTAAATATAGATTTGCTTGTAATGCATAACGTGCAGTCCTATAATTGCACTCATAAATCTGGCCTGTAGCAGCATGCAAACAGTGGTGAGAATTGCAAAGTGATGAGAAACTCACGAAAAGTTTGCAGCTTATTGTGATGGCCAGTGGAGCCTGAACAAAATGGACATCTGTCAGAGTCTTTGCTTGGCTCTCACTTGCCTCATATCATCCAATATATATATATATAGTAAGGGTATGGCTAGCTGATGAGAGCTAAATAGCTTGAAATAGATCTATACTAGTCTCCCTTTATTTATTTATCAGCACAAATACAACACAAACATAGCAAAGGCAACATTAAAAATAAAAATATGGTTTTCTGCCTGGATGGTCTTCTGTAATGAGCCGAAGGACAGAAAGGGGGAGTAGTGAGCTCCCTCCCATATTTGGGCATACCAGGGGTTGTAACACACACACATACATACATACACACACACACAGAGAGAGAGAGAGAGAGAGAGAGAGAGAGAGAGAGAGAGAGAGAGAGAGAGAGAGAGAGAGAGAGAGAATGTATAGGTTTCATTGATGCTCCTAATCTAGTATTATTTTCTGTGATGGATCATTCATTCAAGATGATATTTTTGTTAACCTTTCTTGTTGAAGAGGGTCCCTGTTTTTTTTCCTATTCTGCTTCTTTAATTTTTACATTCAGAAATGTTATAATCTCAGTTATCCTACAGCATTGCCTTACCCAGCTCTACTGCGAATACCGAGGTTGTAATTATTGTAGTGAGTCAGCAGGGATGCTGCAAGGGGGGAAAAATCACCAATGTAAACAGCAGTTTGTTTGCTTCTTTTTCTGTATGCCCAACAGCACAATTCTTTTTTTAACCAGGCATTTTTAACCAACTGCTAAGCCTTCTCCTGTTTTGTCAAATCAGGACCTTCCATCCACCTGTGAACTCCCTTTCATCCTAAAGATTTTTCTGCTGCTGTTGAGAGTGGAGACAGGCAGCTTTCCACAAATTGGAGCTGGGTGGAAGTGTTGGGAAGGGGAAACGGAAGCCGGTGGCAAACAAATTCTATTTCTATACACTTTTTCAAAAACAATGTGTTGCTAAAATTAGCCATGTTTTTGATGAATATTGTTAACACGGTTTTAGGAGCCTCAGGGTTGCATCTCCTCTGCTCTGTCTTTCAGAGCAAGTTCTTATACATAGTTGTAGCTTTATTGCAAGAGTCTCACTATTCATTCTGCTATCTCTCATTTTTATTTATGGATTCAGATCACATCAATGGAGAGCAACCTGAAAACCATCGAAGAAGAGAATAAACTGATAGAGCAGAATAATGAGAGTTTATTGAAGGAACTAGCTGGCTTAAGCCAAGCTCTCATCTCCAGTCTTGCCGATATTCAACTTCCACAAATGGTATAGTATGTTTGTGACTAAGAATTCTGCACTTTCGCTAAGAGTCGAAGAATAGAGAAGCATATGGTAGCATCTTGCAGGACTGTCAAATGGAAAATTATGATGCAGAATCCATTATCACTATTGTATGTACACTGAGAGCTGAGGTGGCACAGTGGTTAGAGTACAGTACTGCAGGCTACTTCAGCTGACTGCTAGCTGCAGTTCTGCAGTTCAAATCTCACCAGGCTCAAGGTTGACTCAGCCTCCCATCCTTCCGAGGTGGGTAAAATGGGGACCCAGATTGTTGGGGGCAATATGCTGACTCTGTAAACTGCTTAGGGGGCTGTAAAGCACTATGAAACGGTATATAAGTCTAAGTGCTATTATGCACTGGAGACAGGTGTGTCTAATCACACTTGGCCAATAAACAATTCTATTCTATTAATCCCACTGTGCAATTATTGAAAAATCTGTATTAGCAATTCCAGATGGAATAATGACAATACTTTAAATAGAAAATAACATTATTTTTGGAGTAAGACAAGTCATTTTGTACAGAGATAAGAGATATACAGGTAGTTCTCGACTTACAACTGCAATTGATGCCAAAATTTATGCTGCTAAATGAAACATTTGTTACATGAGTTTTCCCCATTTTATGACCTTTATGTGAATCACTGCAGTTGTTAAATTAGTAATACAGTTGCTAAATGAATCTGACTTCCCCGTTGACTTTGCTTGTCAGAAGGTCACATAAACAGATCACATGACTCCGGGACACTGCAACCATCATAAATTGCAGTTGCAAAGCAGCCAAATTCTAATCATGTGACTAATTGGATGCTGCAACGGTTGTAAGTGTGCAAAACGGTCACTAGTCACTTTTCTCAGTGATGCTGTAACTCTGAATGATCACTAAATGAACCGTTGCACATCAAGGACTACCTGTACTATCTTACACAGCTAACATGAAGGTGGATAATGATTTCCCTTTCGAATGTCAAATCCAAGGGTTGAACCTATAGACACACAGTGACTTTGCCAATGGCATACTGTACTGCTTTTATTTGCCAACATTATCAATGGGAAACCAGCATCTGGTCCTTGCCAGCCCCATGAGCTAGGGACCAATATAGGCCAAGTTACTTGGTCCCCTTCCATTAATGGCAGCAGGGAAATAAAATTCCACTTCTGCTGCAAACCGGATGACAATGATCAGTTGGCAAGTGGGGGAAAGGTTCCCCATTGTGGCCAAGGGCCACAAGTTGAAACAGGGAAGTAGATAAATACTGTATGAGTAACCCACAAAAAGAACTACTGGCGGCATCATCACATCATCCATGTATATTCAAAGATTTAAACACTCACACACACACACACACACACACACAGCCTCTGGGCAAAAATCATCATCATCACTTGCCTCTGCCTTGAATCATATTGCAACCCAATTAAGCCTCCATAGGCCTGTTGTTTTAAGACCAAAAAAAAGTGATATCTGGACAGAAGTCCTTGTGATGTTGGAATAGCAGCCACAGATAATGAAGAATTACATATATCTGCCTGCAGCAACTTGCTGGGACATCCAAGGCAGATGGTGTAGACGAGCCTTTTACTTGTTCATCATATGGCAAGTATATTAGCATTACAAGTGAATGCACTTTCAGAAAATAGGGATAGGCAGAGAGAAAAGGGGTGTCCATTTAACATGACTCCAACCTTTGCTCCCCCCCCCAAAAAAAAATATTCTGGCTTAGATTTTAAAAACTCAGTTCGCATGGATCTCAGCCAGATTCAGGCTTGCAGTCCAGATAATTTTTTTTACCTCTCCTGCTAACATCTCACTGATCTTTGATTTCATTGTTTTGTGTCATGCCTTTGCCTTTATTTAGGGCCCAATCAGCGAGCAGAATTTTGAAGCATACGTGAATACACTCACAGAGATGTACAGCAATCTGGAAAGGGACTATTCCCCAGATTGCAAGGCTCTGCTGGAAAGTATCAAGCAAGCAGTGAAGGGTATTCATGTGTAGGATGGAAGAACTGCTGGGCACAAGAAGGTCTCAGCAGCTGCAAATTCCAGATGAATCCATGAAAAGCACCTGGACTGCTTAGAAATATTGGTTGCTGTGCTGCATTTTTTAATTACAACATTGCACTATTTTTTTTTCAGCTGACATAAAAGGGACATTAAACATAACAGACTATTGTATTAACAGCAATGAGTTAGATCATCAAAACATATTTATTTCTGTACAAATCCTTTTCGTTGCCATTGTTTTGCACTTGTTTCATTTTTGTAAAGTGAATGTACAAAGTGTGTGTAACTATTTTTTTACATTTTTAATTTATTTTCAATCAAAGAGTTGTATGGATTTTTTTTAAAAAAAGAAAAGATTGTTTAACCGCATTTCTTGCAGCCTGCCATATTTTTACAAATGTGTTTGTTAATTTATTTTCCAATGCGATTTTAAATAGACTGAAAGTTATAGTGTAAATTAAATGATGTGCTGGGTTTGTACAGGAAGAAAAAAAATACTATGAAAGAAACTAAGTAACAGAACTGTGATTCTAGTTTATTTTCACCACATCCTGCTTTTTATAACATTTTTTTTGTTTATGAAATAAGAAATGGGTTTGCAAATAGCATGAGAGGCAAAGACCCAGTGATAACAAGGTGAATGGTGCCCTCTAGTGGCTAATCGCCTTGAGCACAGCATGCAGTAAGAGTTCAAGATTTTTTGTAGCAATAATGAAATATAGCAATCAGCAAACCACTGGATCCAACTACAGCCTTAGCCTACATGAAACAATTGTTTGAAACCATTCAGGGGAAGACTGGACTGATTGAAGGATACTTTCTCATTGCGCCAATTTCATGCTCATTCATGCAGGAAGATCAAACTGTTTAACCATTCAAATAAGGTAGGTTCAAAGTACAGAAGCTGGGGGGAAAACATTGTTCTGTATACCACTATCAATATAATTTCATATTGGAAAAGTGCTTCCTAAGTCAAAGATTTTGTACCAGTGGTGGGATTCTATCTTTTTTACTACCGGTTCACTCATGAGCACACTCGCATGTGCGCGTGACACTTCTGCGCATGCGCAGAAACGTTTCGGGCGTGGGGTGGGCGGGGCCTCCAGCCACCGCCACTACCGGTTCACCCGATCCGGGCCGAACCAGGAGCAACCCACCTCTGTTTTGTACATATCACAAAGCAAAGCCATTAAACTCTACTTATCATTCAGCTCAATACTGTCAACATCGACTGGTAGTAAATCTTAGGAGTGGCTTAGTTGATAAAACTGATTTTTACACCGAAAAAAATAGAGAACGTCCAGAAGTGATTAGCGTACATACTGGAGTCTTGTATAATTTCGAATCAGGTGGCTGCAAGTTTTAGTTTCCACTGATGATGGCAAGGGAGGTCTTCAAATGTTGCAGTGCTGTAAGCCCTCATTCAGAAACATGTTCACATTTGTCCAAGATGAGCCCTTTCATAATCTCTATTCAGTTCCTGTTTTGTAACTGCTCTGAACAAAGATCCAACAGCTAGTTTAGGGATGTTGGATAATAATAATAACCCCCCCCCCCCGAACGATAACTAATTTTTAAAAAAGAAAAAAAGAAAATACAAGCCACCAGCTAAACTGCCTTTACCCATCCATACATGTCTCATGTGCATATGTGCCTCAGTGGAAAGTGTATAATGGTTACAGCATAGGCTTTACTTTTTCGGTGCTAAAATGGCCATGATTAGTTTTATTTGCCAACATTATATCTCAGCTGGGTATGACCCTGCTAAGTCTTCATTCATACATATAGTGTTCCTATCCACAGATTGCCTCTCGGTCATTGTCCGACTTTCAAATGCTATGATTGCCCTTTGGCATTAGGTGGGCTTGCTGTTTGTGTGTGGAGGGACTGGCTTGGCCCTCAGACCTTAGTTTAGACAGGAGAGGTGTATGTTCTTAGAAGCTGTGCTTATTTTTTAAAGAAAACAATTTGACAAAGCTACAGTATGTGCTAATATAAATTAGAACACCAAATTGCTATTAAATTATTGTACTTGTTGGTTTGTTTGTTATAAGACATTTGCTGACACCAGTTTAAGGCATACAAAGACATTCACCCATGACAAAAAGTAAGAAGTAATGTACTAAATATTTTAAGAGAGTAATTCTATATTTTATTTAAATTAAATTAAGCAATCTCTTTTTAATCTATTATTATTTACTATGGTTTTCAGTTAATTTATCTGTGTTTGGATTTTTGCTCAAGATGTACCTTCATATTTATTTGCCTTCTTTGTATTTGATGTTCTGTAATGTGAGCTGTGATTCTTCCCTTCCTCTGTCTTCCCATTCTTTCTTTTTTTCCCTTTTTCTGGGTTTATTTGCTTTGATGAGCTATCCTGTAAATTAGACCTTTTGTAAAGGACAATGATGTATGCATTTTTTTTTAATTTTTGGGTAGTTTGTATACTGTTTCTTCATACAGTTAATATTTCTTACATCAAATCAACAAAACTGTGTTCTGTGCTGTACATTTGGTGTATGGTAGGAAATAAAAACTGATACTGGAACGGCTTCCAAAAGTTATTTGGCATTTTTTAAAATTTCTGCATGTTGCATGATCCTTTTTTAAAGTATTCCCAGGAATTTTCACGCCGACAGATGTATGACTTGCTTTCTGCAGAAGTCAGAAACCTCCCTCTTCTAAATGTTACCTAACTTCTAGTGTTATGCCCAATATCAAAGAAAATATTTTGAATAGCTACTAGATGATATTTAAACCAGAAGGACAAAATAACATGACCAATTTTTCCTGCTATTAAAAATCACCCATCAATTCAGACTATTAGTAGTTTACTACACCTTCCTTACTTAAGCTTCTAGTGTGTATTTCTGAAATGTTTCTGGGGTGTTGGAGCCTCTTGTATGAGAGCAAATTTGATCTTTACTGGATAAAATTCATCACACACACAAAAATATTGAAATATGTCTGCTCTATGACTTGGGCTTATTTGTTTGTTTAATTATAGGGCAAATTGTTATTATTTTCCTTAGCCCTTCTTAGTCCATCTATATGCAGGTTGATATTTTTAAATAACTCTTTTAGAGAAACAGAACTTTCTTTTGCAGATGCTATATTGGCTGACATTTTCATCTACCTACCGTGTTTCCCCGAAACATGGTAGGTCTTTTGACCCCCGAAATAAGTACTTAGTCTTATTTTTGGGCAGGTCTTATTATTTTTGAAGTGCAGGAGGTGGTGAGCGTGGTCACCTCATGGCTGCTGCTGTGTTGCAATATTTTGGGGGAGGGCTTATTTTCAGGGGAGGGTTTCTTTTAGTGCATGCACGCAAAAGCCCAATTCGGCTTCTTATCCGGGGGTCTTATTTCTGGGGAAACAGGGTACTTAATGGACTGGGTGATCCAGAAGCAATTTGATATAACTGTTGCGGTCCAAATAAGGTCTGGGGGGAAAAGAAACAGAGTTAGATTCTTACAGAAAAGGCAGAAATGTATGTAAATTATCTTCTATCAATCAGATGAAATTTGGAAGGAGGTTGGAGAAGGAAAAGTGTTCGATTTTGTAGGAATAGGTACAGATATGCTCCTTTAATGTATTTCTTTTAAGTGACCTCTCAGATGTTAAATTGTGGTGAATTATGGGTTCGGATACCCATACAAATTTCAAACAAAACTTTAGGAAGAGTTGGACAACGGTAAAGGATATGTAGATAGGTAGTGTTAAGACAATTTGAGTTAAGAAGAGATGTATCAGATATTAAATACTTCCTTTTCCTGTTTTTGTGCTGTCTCATCTTTATCCTTCACTATAAGCAGCACAGAGTTTACGTCTGAATTTCTCAACCTAGGCACATTTAAGATGTGTGGTCTTCAACCTCCAGAATTTCCCAGCCAGCATGCTGAGTGTTGAAGTCCACACACCTTAAAGTTGCCAAGGTTGAGAAACAATGTTCTGCATAAACACCAGGAGGACTTTTTTAATAATGCAGAACAGCATGACAAAAAAAAACTAACTTCAAAAATTCATGGTTTTATACTCAAAATGGACTGGATTTACACATATCTGTCCCATCCATTCCATGTTCAACCTGCTCCTATTCAGATTCTGCAGTATGACCGTATCTAATCTAGAGATATATGGAAACCAGTCGATGGCCATTCCCAAAAGTTTCCTTTTCAACAAAGAAGTGTATATAGATGAAAACAAATTTATAAGCAGTCTAAATTTACTTACTTTTAATTGCAGGATCATTAATAGGATTCCTGACAAAATAGCATTTAATCATATCGAAATAAAGATAATCAATTTCTAGATCTGCATTAAAAAAGAAAAAGTGTTTAGCTTTGCAATTGATTTAATGAGATGCTATAAGATGAAATTATCTGCACAACCATGTATGCATGAAAAGATTATTTTTTCTCATTTTTAAAAACATTTTTTTATACTTAGAAAATAAAATGAGTATACCTGTCATAGCTAATATAAATTAATGCTATGGCTAACCACACTTCCCAACTGAATAGAGCAAATGCAAAACTTAGATTACAGTACAGGAAAAGGTGCTTCTGAAATAACTGCAGAATCTTTTTTCCCTGGTGAAAGTCTGATTATAATACCAGATAGAGCATCATAATAATGAACCGGTGTTCTTCACTCCAACAAATAAAAGAAGCTGAGGAGATGTTTAGGGTTGTTTGTGCCAGAGTAACATATTTGTAATCAGAGATTAAGGGAAATGATGAAGCAAAGAAAAGAGATTTATTTTCTTCATGAATCATTAATTCCTCTGACAATTACAAGCATTCCCATCAAGCGTATTGACACAAATATCACTGTTTTGCGCTATTAACCTGGAAGCAGGAACATTTAAGTAACTTGGGTTGCAGAGGCAAAAGCAGCATTTTCATTACCTCACAATGCACCTTTCATCACTTGATCCACAAAAGAGATCCATTCTGATAGTCAGGATAGAATGCCAGTATTGCCAATATGACTAAAAGCCGAAGGTTTAAGGATTCGGAGCCAGAGATCTACAGAGTCCAATCAAAGTTGTAGCATAAAAAAAATGGCCTAGAAAGTGTGAAGTCAACATTGTATAAGTAAACTGGACGTGATGACCGTTAGAGAACAGGATGGTCTGTATCATCTTTTAAGGGGGAAAATTAAACTAGACCAAGAGGCTGATAAGAGGCCTACAGTTAAAGAACATGCAGAAATTTCTGTCAAGTAGTGGTTGTGTGCTGCGTGTGGCACAGTCTCTTGCATTCTTCATATGTCTGGACTGTGGGCTAGGGTAGCAAGACAGACGCCTTTTCTTTCAAAGAAAAACATTTAAACCCAGCTACATTTTGCAAAAAAAAAAAAAAAAACCCTTTATCAAATCTGACAAAAGCACTTGGGAAAATGGGTTGTGATCTGATGAGACCAAGGTTGAAGTTTTCGGCCATAATTTAAAAAGTGTGTTTTGGCGTAAAGACAACACCGTGCATCACTAAAAGTACATCATGCCCACAGGGAAGCATCATGGTGGCAGCATTATGCTTTGGGGCTGCTTTTCTTCAGCTGGAACTGGGGCTTTAGTCGAGGTGGAAGGAATTATGAACAGTTCCAAATATTTTGGCACAAAACCTTCAAGCCTCTGCTAAAATGCCAAAAATGAAGAGGAATTTCACCTTTCAATATGACAGCAACCCAAAGCATATCTCCAAGTCAACAAAAGAATAGCTTCACCAGAGGAAAAACAACGTTTTGGAATGCCCCAGCCAGAGCCCAGACTTAAATTCACTTGAAAATCCGTGGTGAGCTGAAGAGGGCTGGGCACAGGAGATGCCCTCACAATCTGACAGATTTGGACTGGTTTTGCAAGGAAGAGTAGACAAAGATTCCCAAGACAGGATGTGCCAGGTTGATAGGCTCCTACCCCGAAAGACTAAATGCTGTCCTAAAATCAAAAAGTACTTTAACAAAGTATTAGCTTAAGGGTGAAAACACTTATGCAAGCACAGTAGTACAAGCTTTTTATTTTTATTTTATCCTAAAAGATTTCAGCTTGTTTTTCTATTGAATTGTACAGCTTATAGGTTAAAGGTGGAAAAAATTATGAAGTGATTTATAATGGTTTGATTTGGGTTTGTTTTTTTAAACATTTCAAAAACCTTGCATTATAATAGGGATGCATAGATTTTCTAAATCCACTGTTAAGATATTTAATCATTTTTCTGGCTTTCTGAGTTACCGAAGTTGCCTTCCTTCACCTTCATTCCTGCTCCTTCTCTTACTCAGTCAGTTTGTGGAGGGTTTTGTGTATCCATTTGTCACCTGATTCCAACAAAAATAGCATATTCCATTCAAGCATTTAATAAAGTATCCACAAATTGGTCCTTGATAGCTTATCCTTAATTTGAGTGCACTTGGATGAATTTTTTTGAGTACAGTCCAATGAACTGAAGACGCTACTGCTTCTGAATAAACAGCTCCATTTTCTCCAATTTCTTGAAGAGATATTAAGAGAGTGGAGGTTACTTGGATTCAATAACTTTCTCCAGGTATTTGGTTTTTTTTCTTTTATACAAGAACTAGTAATTAAACTGGTAAGTTGTTGTTGTAAGCTGCGAAATCATGTCTGACCTATCACGACCCCTATAGACAACATTCCTCCAGGCCTTCCTGTCCTCTACCATCCTCTGGAGTCCATTCAAGCTCACGCCTACTGCTTCAGTGACTCCATCCAGCCACCAACTGGAAAGTACCAGTAATTAAAACTAGATGTTGACCAGTTTTCTACCCTGTATTTTTTTATACTTGTAGTTCAATAAATTTGTAAACTACTTACCACCAAATGAATAACACATAAATTTCCTCTTTATTAATAAGCAAAATATACCATAATATAGAACAAAACCACAGATATTGCCATTAGAAAAAGTTAGGAGAAACATACCATTTAGTCTTAAATTGAGTTTAAAATTGTACAGAGAAAGAGAAGGTACATCATGGGATGGGGAGGAAGGGTTAT
This sequence comes from Natrix helvetica, assembly GCF_964273705.1. Lineage (NCBI taxonomy): Eukaryota > Metazoa > Chordata > Lepidosauria > Squamata > Natricidae > Natrix > Natrix helvetica. The sequence continues at coordinate 127,522,677 of NC_138550.1, read as the reverse complement.
TTTTTTTCTGAATGTTATGAAATGGGGGAGGGATCACTTCTAATAAGTTATAATTCAAATTCAAGTAAAGGGAAATTGTCCAAACGTTATTACAGTGTTCTGGACACCATACAAGTTCAAGAAATATTTCATGATATACTAGATAACAGGATCACAGTTCATTTTGCTAGAGAGTGGGTATGATTTAATGTCATTATATTTGGAAAGTTTTATGTTTTATTCTAACAACAAAACCAATATTAATAAGTAATAGTGATCTCTTTTTAAGGTTACATGCAATAAGTTTTATCTAGAACAGCGATGGCGAACCTTTTTTGGCTCACGTGCCACAAGTGGGGGGAGCACAGGGGGGGTCGTGTGTGGGCGTGCCGCACCCATAATGCAATGCGGGACCCCCCCAGTGTGCATGTGTGCACAACGCACGACCCCCCCTTTTTTACATGCTTTTTTCGCCCTCCCCAGGCTCTAGAGGCTTTATAGGAGCCTGGGGAGGGAGAAAAGAGTCTCCCCCGCCCACCGGAAGGCCCACCGGAGGCTTCAGGGACCGTCTGGAGGCTTCCCTGAAGCCTTCGGAATGCTTAAAACCACCCTCCGAGCAAACCGGAAGTGACTTCCGGTTTGCTCGGAGGGTCGTTTTAAGCACTCCGAAGGCGTCAGGGAAGCCTCCGGACGTTCCCCGAAGCCTTCGGAATGCTTAAAACCACCCTCCGAGCAAACCGGAAGTCTTCAGGGACGGTCCGGAGGCTTCCCTGACGCCTTCGGAGCATTTAAAACAACTCTCTGAGCAAACCGGAAGTAACTTTAAGACTTGTGGACTTCAACTCCCAGAATTCTCCAGCCAGCAGAGCTGAATTCTGGAAGTTGAAGTCTACAAGTCTTAAAGTTCCCAAGTTTGAAGACCTCTCTGATCCATGCACTTGGGGATCCTCAAACAGTGAGGATTTCTTTCTTTCTTTCCTCTTGAAGCTCCCCCCCCGCTTTTGCTCCCAGGGGGTTGCAGGTAGGCTTGCTAGCCCCCCCTCCCATGCTCTATTTTTGGTCTAGCAGCCCTGCTTGAAGCCTGCTGGGATCCAAAATGGGTACATGCCCCCCCCCCCTGCTCTATTTTGGGCCTAGCAGTCTTGCCTGAAGCCTGCTGGGAGCCAAAAAGGGCATGGGCCTCTGCACCACCACCCCCCGAGCTCTATTTTTGGCCTAGCAGGCCTGCTTGAAGCATGCTGGGAGCCAAAATGAGTGAGCCCCCCACCTCAGCTTTGGGCCTAGCAGGCCTGCCTGAAGCCTGCTGGGAGCCAAAATGGGTGCGTGTCCCCCATGCCCTATTTTGGGCCTAGCAGGCCTGCCTGAAGCCTGCTGGGAGCCAAAATGTGCATGGGCCCCTAAACACACACACCCTAACGCTCTATTTTGGGCCTAGCATGAATGCTTGAGCCTGCTGGGAGGCATAATGAGGCTCGTGAAGATCCTTGAAGAGGAGGGGGAAGGGAAGGTTATGAGCCCGGTGCAGACGGTGGGAGGGGGCAGCAAGCTCTGGGTGGGGGTTAGCGAGGCTTACCTGTAGACAGGAGGAGGAGGCAGCTCAGTTGGGGCGCAGGGCAGGCACTATGTGGCAGCTTATGCAGGCAAGGCAGCTTAGGCAGGGAAGCCACTCGGGAAGTGAGGATGATTTTTGGTGCCAGGCAGATTCAGGGAGGCCTGCTAGGCCAAAAAAGGGGCGTGGGAGGCACCACACACACCCATTCTCCGCACATGCATGTGTGACCCCCCCCACATGTGCGTGCATCCCCTGCATGCGCGGCAGAGACCCAAAAATCAGCTTGCCGGCGGTAGGTGCGTGTGCATGCACGGTGGAGCTGAGCTGGGCGACAGCTGGCGTCCCCGCAGAGGAGGCTCCATGTGCCACAGGTGGCACACATGCCATAGTCTTGCCATCATGGCCCTACAATTAAGGAATCTGAAAACAGATGAGAAAACAAGAATGCAGTATAAAAAAGGAAGTAACTATTATTATATGTTATCGTCTATTCTTCAAGAGCATTTGAAACACTTGAAATGCCTAGTGTTAATGACTAATAGAATAGGATACTATTTCTATTATCTGTTTGTGTCAAGATAACTGAAAAGAAAATAATCATTTACCTTCAGAGAGCAGAATTTTTAACAGCTGAAATTGTCAAAGAAAATTTATTTTGCATGGGTAAGTATTTTACTCACACTTTTCTTAATTCTGTTTCAACAGAATGCTAGATTCCCCATCCCATCCTTGTTTTCCTATTATAAATTCTGTAGGTGGAAGAGGAAGGAGTTAAAGTTCCACATCTTTGCTCTATGTTTGAAGATTTGAAGCCACCAGAGGCTTACTATGTTGCATAATTAAAACAGAACATTTCAGTTTCAGAAAAGGAGAAAGCATATGTGGTCACTGCATTTGGTTATTTTAATGTACTGTAAATCTGGGTTTCTTGATATATTTGTTTACATTTAAAAGCAGTTGTATTGGAACATTAATGCTTAATTCGGGATATATTTTCCCATTGAGATACAGTAAAGAAGCTAGTGGGGCTTAGAACAGAAAAACAGCATAGCTTTCACAATATTTCAGGAACATAGAAGCATACAAAATTGTCAAAAATGATCACAAATTTAACAGATCATATGTTAGATTACAGTAATTTGTTCTATATGGGGCTACTTCTGAAAAAAACTGGGAGTTACCACTGGTAAAAGATACAGCTGTGAGAATGATGACAGGTTAGAATCAGCATAATAGAACAAGATTGATGCTATGGGACTACACTGACTATCATGTGGCCTCTAGGTCCAATTTAAGATAAGGAGTTAATCTAAATAACCTTATAAATTTCAGGGCCTTTGTGAACCTTGAAAACAATTGATCCAGGTAGAATGTGCTTGATCCTTTGCCCTAGTAGAGTGGAGACGTTGAAAGTCTGCCACCCTTGCAAAATGAGAAGCTGGGAGGGAGGGAGATTGAAAACAAGACTTCTTAATTTATTTGCTCAGGCATAGGCTACCCAAATTTAGGAGTCCTTCTCCCTTGCACAGTGAAGAACATTTTCACCCCACCCCTGAGACTTCATAGTAGAAACACTCCTTAATCAAAGGCAACTGCTCATGTACATAGGATATATATGCAGATGAGTCACACATATTTTGACATCACTATGGTTAGGAACAGATGTCTGTGGTGACAGGTGATAAGGGTAAATGTGCAGCATATTGAATAATTTTTGTTTGTTATGACTTGTTTTTTTTTATTATTTGGAAAATATATTACCTAGGTTCTGTGGAGTATATAACATGTATGTTTGTATGTATGTATGTGTATGTATGTATGCATATGTATATGTATATAACATATTACATATATCAATTCAAAAGCATAAGTGCCATTTGAAATATTTGCTAAAGCTACTAAATTTAAAAGCTATGGGAGGGGGAAATAATTTTTCAAGTTAACTTATAAGAATCTTTACATGTAACCGGTGGCCTGTGATACTTCAATTCTTTCATATTAAATAAAATATTAAAAAGACAATAGCTGCCAAGGATCAATTACTACTACCTTCCCCTACTTATATCTTAACAGAATTTTAAACAGAATTTTTTTAACATGACAGGATACATATTAATATATATTGTGTAATTTTTAACTGTTTCTTAAGCAGTATAAGTATTTAATTTGATAGCTAAGCACTAGGCAGTAGATGAAATTTGAAAAACATACAGTATGTACATTTGCAATATTAGGCCTAGAATTTATCTCAGCCCCTGATAAATAGATCACTAAAATGATTCACACAGATATTTCTTAGCAACCATTACCACTCCTCCAGCAGCATTTCTAGAGACAAGACAAACAAATAAGCAAACAAATCCCAAGAAAATGAGGGTGGCAGTTTTGAGCCAAAACTAATGCAAATGCAAAAAGCAAATTAAATATCTCCCTTTGGAAGCAAACAAAACTGACCATTGTTAATAAAAAAAAATTCTCCTTCACTGAACAGAACTCCCATGTTGCAGAATAGAACAGGAGAGAAATCTTTTCCCACATGACTCATATAACAACGGTAAATTTTTCCCACTATCCTGCAAAATTACAGGCTATTCTAACTACAGCTGTCTTCCACAACATCCAAATAATGTCAACTTGCTTTCTTAATATACCAATTCACTAGATGAGAATTAATGAAGTGAGACTAAAGTTTTTAGGTTTGGGAAAACAGTATTCAAATAGTTCTAGAGCAGGGGTGTCAAATACGTGTTGTCACGTCGTCGTGACATGATGTATCACAACTTTTTTCCACTTTGCTAACCCAGGCGTGGGCATTGCCAATGTGTGATGATTCTGGCCCTCATGCCGCAAGTTTAACAGCCCTGTTCTAGAGGAACTTTCACTTTCACTAAAGCAACAGTTATATGTGTACAAATTGAAACATGTTTTTACAAGTCCATCCTATCTCACCAGACTGTATTTGTTGTTATGAAAATATTACAGATAACTTTTTTTTCATACAACTCAATGTCAAAATCTCTGTTCAAGATAATTCAGTATATATTTATCTAATAATATCATTAATCTGCCTAAGGAACAATAAGAATAATGGATAAAAAATAAACCACAGCGAGTAGAAAAAGACCTGGTTTTTTCAAAGAAGGAATTTTTAGTCATTGCTAGATTGAATGGGTTAGGAGGTCTGTGGTTTTCCGCTACTCTGCTGTAGAATTACTCTTAATGTACTGTTTTTGTTAAGATAAAAGCAGTCAGGACTGTGCTGAGGATGACCAGTTATTGAAAGAAGATCCAAGTGATCCTCCTACCGCTCCACAAGGAATCAGAAATATGGAAATCATGTGACTTAATAGTTTCTTAATCCATAAATTGGCCTTTGCTCAATTAATGAAACAATTAATAAATCTTCAGCAGAATATTAAAGACTTAGAAATCCCAAGGTAATGGAATTTTCTGACAGCCAAAGATAAATTATCAATTTTCTCTGATATAGAATAAAGGATTTAGATGAAGGATTTCTATTTATCAACTTTATTGATAAGTGATAAGTGACAGTTAAAAGGCCCAATCCATTAGGAGCTGTCTCTCTGGAAACATTAACAAAGTGGGAAATAAATTTGTGGACCAAAATTATGAATGCTGAATATGCATACTGAAATGTGCATTGAAATACACTTTTATTTCCTTCAAGAAGCTAGGATACTTATTTTATTAATAGAGGATTCATACTTTTGCCCTAGCAGCAATTAAATTGGGCTTTCATGGGAAGGCAAATGATGGATTAATTTTAATTTTAGTGGAGGATAAGAGAGACATTTTAGCAAAGTGACTGAGCTGATAATAAGTTTAGATTAACAATAAGTATCTAAATCTATCCTCTTCATTGTTGTGAATTTTCTAATTGAGTAGGGACTCTAATTTGTGGCTTTAAGGTACGGTTGTTCCTAAAAATTACGCTGGGGAAGCAAAATTGCCAAATACCGACTTAGATTTCTTAGATATTTCCCTGAACTGTAGGTTTGAGTGAGCCCTATATTATTTATTAAAAAATGAGAGAGAAGAATAGGATAGGTACATGTATAGCACAGCTATAGTTATAATTGAATTCCTTGGATGCACAATCAACAAAGAAGAGAAAAAGCGAAACAGTATGCCATCAAAATAGAAGATCAGGATAGAGAGTAAAATCAGCATATTTAGATCAGATGCAAGCAAGCTGGAACAAGAAAACCAAAGAATATCTGAAAATGAAATATCAACTAGAAGCAAGGAACATTGAGAAAGAACTGGAAATAATAAAGCAACAAGTAACAAATATACTCAAAAAGATCAGCAGCTATGAAGATAAAATCACTAATTAGAGCTGGAATTTCCAATTTCAATCAAACCAGAAACATTTCTCCCAATCCAACCACGGAAACTGAAGTGAACCAGTCAACCCCTGACAAGAAAAAAACAGTGTAGTTCTGGACGCAGCTATGAGACAATCCAAAAAATACAACAAGAATGCAGCTTAGATAAAGGACGTAGATAAGAATAAAAAAAGAAGCTGAAATGAAGGAACTTGTAATAACAACAAAAAGGAATGAAGATCAAGAATTGATGAGCACCAGGTGAAAATGAACTGCATAGTTTTTGATTGAAACATCTGACCAGCCACACCCACTAATTGCCAAGTAGTTTAGCAACATATAAGGTAAAATTGAAAGTTAACATCTGGTAAAACCTACCTGATAATGAAAGATTCAACAACCTCAGGCATCTACGAGAAAAGCCTGCTTGAACAACTTTCAAACTGCTAAATTATGTGACTATATAGGACTTTGTTACACTGTTTAAATATATAAACTTGAACATTAATGAGACATATACCTCATCCAACTGGAAAAAAGATGTCACAATCTGAGGAAACTAAATGTCACTTTGTTAGACATACCATCCTAAGGATTTGGAACAAATATAAAACATAATAAAATATAAAACAAATGTAGTGGTCTCATTTTTAAAGGGTCCTTGACATATGAAGTTGATATAACTCTAAAAAATATGCATTCAAGAAAATATCGAGTTTGACCTTGTATTTTACATAGTCTGGCAATGTTTTCAATTCATATTTGTTTGATAGACTAAATAAAGGTAGATGTCATGTGATATATGGATTTAAATGAGGTTAAGTATGAAACAAGTAAACCATAGCTATTAGAGTATTTAACATCTAGGAAAATATGCTTAATACGAAGAAATCTGACAAGTTTAAAAATGTTCTCATATACTTTTAATGGCAGCTTTACTAACATACAATTGATGATGAATCAGGGAGAAACATCTTTTTAAAACCCCTTTAATATGTTTTTGTCCTTGAAAGCATAAGACCAAGTAGGAAACTATCTAGCATAAAATAAGTATGTGAATTCATGGGAAGAGATTTTAGGGGAACCTAGTATGATCCTGGTAAGCAAAAGCAAAAATAATACAAGCAAATAAAATATTCTGTATTGTTTCTATTTTTCAAACAAACAGATTCCATTCACAACCGTTCCATTCCATTCCATTATCGCTCCCCATCTTCGTCCGAAGAGCTGCTATTTGACAGACCAAGTAAAAAAACAAAGCCTAACAATCTCCTATTGGC
>NC_138550.1:126832080-126915317 GCF_964273705.1 Natrix helvetica | reverse complement strand
TGCTCTTTTGAAAGAGTGCTAGCCCTGTTTTTTGACATAGATCTAGCTCCATCTCCTCTGGAACATCAATATCCCTATGTTCAAAACTAGTCCAGTTCACAAAGGCATGGAAAAGCTTCTTCTACATCCCATATCATCAGTTCCACTGATTTTTCAGGCAGATTGTTTGGTCATGAGTTTAAGTGTCTTCCAGCAATAGCATTTAGATAGCAGCAATAGCATTTAGACCAGTGGTTCTCAACCTTCCCAATGCCACGGCCCTTTGATATAGTTCCATATGTTGTGGTGACCCTCAACCATAAAATTGGTGTCTGGGTTCCTAAGACCATCGAAAATATGTGTTTTCCGGTGGTCTTAGACGACCCCTGTGAAAGAGTCGTTCAACCCCCAAAGGGGTCCTGACCCACAGGTTGAGAACCACTGATTTAGACCTATATACTGCGTCACAGTGCTTTACAGCTCTAAGTGGTTTAGATAATCAGCATATTGCCCCCAACAATCTTTTTTTAAATTTTATTTACAAACATGTAAAATACACACACACAAAACTTAGACATACACCACATTTACACAATACAATGCAAACTATATGAGTTCTTATTTTACCAACCTTGGAAGGATGGACACAGGGCTGTCTTACAACATGGGCCTGGTGGGCACTTGCCCGTGGGCCCCATGAGTATAGGGGCCCCATACTAATCTGTGAACCCTTCAATGCACCTTGTATCATATAAATACCGCAACATATTTATCACATATTTATTTGTTGGAAGTGCCAATAAAAATAAATAAATGTTTAATTTTATTGACCATTTACATTTTTGTTACTGTGACTAGTGGCCCCAGTACATTGCTTTGCCCGGGGTCTATAATGTTGTTAAGACAGCCCTGGATGGAAGGCTGCGTCAACCTTCAGCCACTCAGAATCGAACTCCTGCAGTTAGCAGTGAGTTAGCCTGCAGTACTACATTCTAACCACTGCACCACTACGGCTCTTGGAAATACTTGTGTGCAGAATAGCCCAGCATTACTATACTTTAGTGCAGGGAAATTGACATGTAATATCTGTTTATATAGCCTCTATTTTGCTACCAAACTGGACTCTGTCTTTTTTTTTTAAACAAAGTTTTATTGGGTTTTTTATATTTTACAGGGAAAAGGTAAGGGAAAGGTTACAAATTTTGGTAGCTGCGAAATGCGGTAGGTGCACCCCCCCCTCCAAACTCATAGTGTACATTTGCATAAGATTCAATATTAAGTAATAACATATAGTCAGTGTGGTAAATTCAATTGGCAATTTCGATCAGTTTATATCAGGTGACTTTTCTTACTCATTTGTGTGATCTGAGCTTTCTTGATGTCGCCCCATCTCCCCCCACTGGCAGAGCTCCAGCCCCTCCCATGTCTTGTATGTCTGTTGAAGAGTCTTCTGGTTTTTCTAGGAGTAGTTTGTTTTTCTCCATAAAGGCCTGCGCCTCTATGGGTGTATTAATTCTAACTCTTGTCTCCTCCCAGAATATTAACATACCTTCAGGCATCAACCATATAAACCACACCCCCTTCTGGCATAATTTATTCGCCAATTGCGAATAATGTTTTCTTTTTTCCCTCACTTTCTTGGGGATCTGTTTCAGGATGGTTATCTCCTTATCTTTGTATGTCAAGGCTTGCCCCCTTTGTGCATTCAGAATTTCATCTCATGTGCTTTTCCTAAGAAATTTAATGTGTACCTCCCTGGGGACATTGTGTGTTCTAGCATACGCTGAGTTCACTCTATAAGCCAGGTCTATTTCCCAAACTGGACTCTGTCTTGTTACTGAAACCAACATATGTCAGCTTATTTGCATTGACAAGCATGTGCACATGTAACTAACCAATTTGTGCTTGGCTGGGATGTTGCTCACGGCAAATGACCAAGGAATCATGTTCATAGTTTCATGGTTTTGATTTCACCCTGTATTCCTTCTCCATATTTATGACTTGTCAGTCATGCTTGCAAGCATGGAGGAACAATATATTATGCAGTGAATCAAGAAAACAATAATCAACAAATTCTAACTACATGTGGAGGGAACTGGTAACACACATTTGGAATCCATGGACCAGGTGAAATGGTAAGGAATGGACATAAGCACACTCACAAATAATAAAAATAAGAGCAATCACCACATAAACCTCCTGTAAGAAAATCAACTCAACTAGAGTGTTAAAAAACAACATTGCTTAAGAGCAGAGCTCAGCTAGAGCTCAGCTGCAATTAGAAAAGGAGCAACCTCACCATGGCAGCATCTAATCCCAACCAGTGTAAGAACTTTTGGGAAAAGGCAAAGGTTGTAGGTCAGAGCACAGATACTTTTACCTGTTATAAGGATTGACTTTCAAATACTTATTTACACGGCTCCATCAATTTGCAAAGCCTGGGACAGGGGAATTAACCCAGAGCAGCAGCCTATAGTTAGCATAGTTAGCATGGCTGTGCAATATAATGAAGTATTTACTATAGTTAACTTCCACAATGTGATGTGCCTTCAGGGTATTGTGGGGAAACACCCTTATATCCTTAGCTGGCACTATGCCTCTCCTAGTTTGCAAGAGCCTTATCATGGTGTAGAAGTCTGTGAAAGACAGCAGCAAAGCAGAGCAAAGCAAAGCAATGAGACCACTTTGCTATGAGATACGAGGAGGCTGTATTGCTTTGTAAATCGACTGCAAAGGATCACTTTATTGGATTGTTTCTTGAAGTAAACTAGCCCTTGAAGATATGCACATCACTGCACAACCCCATGGATATCAATGCAGTAAAAATCCCATTATTTCTAAGCAGCTCCAGTTCCCAGGATCAGCATTTCAAAAGAATCATAAAGGCTAAAACTTGGTATTTCTGTCATAGCTCATAGTCACTTACGCCATGCGTATGCAATATTTTTCACAAGTGGTAGGACTTAAGAAGACCTTGATAACTCTCTAAAATGCCAAGCACACAGTTGGACTTTGGATTGGCCATTATCGGGAAATGAAAAGTTATAAACTGAACTGGAAAACTGAGGGGAAAAAATCTTGGAAAAAGGCAATGGCAAACCACTTCTGTTGCCAGGGAAATAGCATGGATATGCCAATGTTTTCATCAATTTTGACTCAGGATAGACTTTAATTTAGTTCTATTTGTCATTATCATAAAAACAATGTGGTTGGAAAAACCTGACTCTTTTTTATTTTACTCATGTTCTCATGTTTGATCATAGTAATTCATCATTGAACATTAGTTTGCATTTCTTTAAAACATGCATTCAAATATTGTAGTTTTTTTTAAATGATATTTATTGAGAAATTTACATTCAGTAAAAGTCAAATTTAAAAAAAGATAGAAAAGAAAGAAAAAGAAGAAAGAAAAGGGTGCAACAAAACAAGAAGCTAGTTAAGAAATGATTTCTGATCTCTTCAACAGATAATTACAAGCTTATATTGCTCCCTCCCTCTTTGATGTTCTAATATTCTAGAATTTGAATGGATGTCTAATATTTGCTCAGCCTGAATCATCTCACAGGGAGTATGTGAAACTAAAAAAGTGGTGTTAAATGTTTCAATAATCCATTCGTATAGTATAGAACAAAGATACACATCATGTTAGACAAATTTTACATTTTTCTGCCCACTCTTATTCTTTTTGATGAATGAGGATTTGCTTTAGAAACTATTTCAAAGGAAAAAAAATACTAGAAAATTGTCCTAGATCAGGGGTGTCAAACTCGCATTGTCACAGATACCTGTGTCCTTCCATTGGTTTTTTTTTAAAAAAAACACAGTACTTCTGATATTTAGAGTATTGAACATAAGCAATGGTTAACACATTCTCCTTGACCTTGTAGGGAATCATGGAGATTACTTGGAGAAACCACCCAGAAGCCATTAAGACCAAAACAGGTAAAGAAGAATTTAGGAAAGTGGGAAAATGTTATGAAGAGGCTCAAACTGGCTTCCGTCTAATTCCCTGGGCTGTAAATTAGAGAAAAGGAAAATGCAGACAGAATTGCATGGCTGTTTTTATTCTTAATCTTTCTATGGACTCTGTTTCCTAATCTGGTCCACCTCATAGACATGAAAAAATGTGTAAAAAGTTGTCCTTCCTTTTCTATTCACACATTGTGGAAGAATTTTAAAAGTCTACCATTGGCATTCAAAAAATAAAAAAGAATATGGATTGACTGTTTTGAGCTCAATAGTTTGTAAACCAGAAAACTCAATATTTAATCCAGAGTTAAGGAGAGATTATTCCATTGGAGTTGAACAAAACAGAGCTAGACATACAAAAAAATTCATTTGACTCTTTTTTCCCAAAAAATATAAATCAGGGCTACATGTTTCAGAAATAAAGTGCTGAATATCTATTTGTTCAGGACAAGAAAAGGGGGAGTCAAGCAGTATACAGATGGTGATTAAAAAAGGAGAGGACTAATAGACCAGTTACTCCCTGCTTTTCCTACATAATAAAATATCTAAGAGGAGATATGTTGACCTTAATAGAGAAGCAATATCCTAGTAGCATGGAAATTATAGAGAATTCTCATCCTGTGTTATAATCAGTTAACAATCAATTGCAAAAGCATAAAAAGACAGAGAAGTGATTGATATGATAGATATAAAAATAGCTCTGTGGCCAAGTTTGAGAGGAGAAATCATTGATTTCCTTGTAAGTTATACAATATTAAGTCATCAAAAACTTTATAGAAGGGAGAGGGAGAAATCTGATTCAACCTCCCTTGCCTCCTTCATTTTTCTTTCCTTCATAGATCCTATGTTGTTACCAAGTGATTGAAAGAGTTAGCATTATTTTATGTGATAAATATGGGTTCCTTAAAACTGACAATCCTTAGATTTATCAACATGATGAGATGCTCAAACACCATTCCTCACATAAAATGAGATACTATGATATTTTCTGACAGAAACTACCTCATAAAAATATATTCTGTTTTTGCAGAAGCTATTGGAAATATAGTGTTTATGATTATATTGTAAATTGGTTATGAGAACAAATGATATAGTATACTCTTGAAGGCTCAAAATATATGCAATATAGATTCATGCTAACATACTGTTTTAATGGCTAGGAGTAAACATTTCAAGTCGCTGGATTGAGGACTTGTCTGATATTGAACTCTTGTTAACTATAGGTTTCATTTGTTTCTGCTGCAATTCTCTGGCTGGGCTAGGAGGATTCCCCACCCCAAGAAAGGTGATGAAGGATAGAATTGTGGGATTATGGGAAAGTAGAAAATAAGCAAAACCATTTTAATCTATTTTTCACTCAATAACCATCCATAGAATTCAAATATATTCAAAGTAAATAATTATTTCCTGTCTATTTCTATTAACCACAAATTTCAATTCTGCTTCTTCATCCTTTCGCTATACTGGAGAGTGGAATACATATCCTATTATTCAAAAGGATTGAGCCATAATAGCAATGTGAGTACTTTTTTTCTTAATTTGCTGTCACTGTGTATTTTGTTGTCTTTGTTGAGCAGGTGTGTTCTTGTTTTTTTTTCATTTTGAGCGCAATATTTTATTTTGAACATCTTTCTGATATTTTAACATTCTTTGCCAATTTGACCTCTTGCTGAACTTTAGTTTTCGTGATATCAAATGCACTTTTCCTTGGTATTATGTTCCTTTAAAAAAACATTTTCTTGTTTTCAGATTTTAATCAAGTTTTCTGCTGCCCTAGATTTTTCCCCCTCATTGGAATTGTCTATAATTGTGTTTTTCAGATCTTATTTGTAAAAACTCCTATTCCCCAAGAATGAAGGCAAATATATAGGTCCCAAGATAATGTTGCAGGATCCAATCTGGATCTGTCTTCTTAGCTGTCGGCATCATGTTTGAGCCCATCTTCAGAGAACTTCTCTCTAGACTCCCCTGCAACTCCTATCCCCCTTCTATTTCTTTTCCCATTAATGTCTCCACAATTCCTCAGACATTTACTAAAAGCCGCTCTTGTGAATCCCTAAATACTAATTCAAATTTGCTGAAGTTTATTTTCTATTGAAACTAAGAATGCTACTTCTTCTCCTACATTTGCTACTTCTACTTTTCTCAATTATGTGCTCTTTTATGGTTTCAATCAAGTCAAGGATGACTGATCCTCTTGTGCTTTCTTCCATCTTCTGAAGAAAAACTTGTCAGGAATTTTTTTTTAGCAACAAACATGTCAGAGCAGTTAAAGTCCGGCATCAGTATTAGTGCATGCTTCCTTAAAAGCTAATGCTCTGTGTGTGTTTGTGTGTGTGTGTGTGTGTCTGCGTGTGTGTGTGTATGTAGTTCTACTTGTTACATATCCTTTTTATTAAACCAGATAATTATTTGAATTACTTGTGCATTGGTGTGTTGAGTCTGAATACAATACTTACAGTATTGTACTGTAAGTGTACAGTACTGTACGCTTACAGTAGCTCCTACTGTGAATTCAATTTTGATATGCATAAGAAAATGCATAATTAACCGTATCTGGTCTGGACTTGTTTAATTTGATCGTTTTTATTCATCCTCATTACATGTTTTGTTTTGTTGGTTCAAAAAGGTAGGTCAGTATCAGAGATTGAACATACTAGCTAAACTTTTTGCATTGGAAGGAATGTTTGGTTTATATTTTGTTAAACTTCTGACAGAAATATATGCTACCTGTCTCTGTTTAGGTGCATAAGAAAAATATATTTTTGTTTTACTTTTAAAAAGAAAATGACATTTCATAATGGAAAAACTCATTTTATTCAATTCTAAGTATTTTCACAACACAATCATCCCCAGCTTTTCATTATAATAGAAGAAATGAGATAACAAAGTTTAAAGTGCTACACCACAAACAGACCTGTCTGTTTTGTAGCACTGTTCTAGAAGATGGAATCAAGAAAACAGCTTTATCCTGATGGCCAGAATCTTATTCCAGCTTGAAAAAAATCCTAAATATGAACAAATGACATTTTTATATTTTGTTGATATTGTTCTAAAGGAGACTTTAAAACTTTAGACTTCAATTGTAACAGAAACTTCCATAAATATCTTCAAATTCAGTATATGCTTTATTTCTAAATTTAATCAGAGTTGGAAACTTTGTGTGAATTAATATCAGACAAATATCCCTGAGAAATTGGGGAGGGGGGGAAACTCCCAGTTGTAGAGGCTTAGCACTTTATTTTCTAATTGCCATCCAAACCCTTTTAACCAAGCCTATCGCCAACTCTCTGACCATCAGAGTGTTCTGAGACAGTTTTCTCCTCTAATTCTATCTTTCAGTTATGAACACACAGCTTTACTTTATTTCCATGGAATATAGCAGATTGGGAAGTTAAAAGTTAAAGACCAAGTTACTATTTGAATGAAACAATTATATGAATTGCTAACTATTTGTACAAATGCAGGAATAACTTCACACCAGTAACTATTGGACTCCTCAGGTTGTAATCTCCTGGAGATTTACTCAATGTATCCCTTACTTTCTCAACAGTTTTCTTAAAGGGGAAATACATTTTCAACCACACAGTACAAAAGCATACTATATAGCCGTGATGGCGAAACTCTGGCATGTGTGCCAGAGGTGGCACGGAGCACCCTATCTGATGGCACGCGAGTCGTTGCCCCAGTTCAGCTGTGCCGCACATGCACACATGCTTCCTGCTGACCAGTTGGTCTTCTGGTCTCTGCCATGCATGCGTGGGGGGGTGTGGGGCCCCCTGCGCATGCATGCAGAGGGACATGTGGGGGGCCCATGCATGCAGGGGCATGACGCATGCACGGGGGACGCACGCACATTGCATTTTGAGGGTTCGCATGGACTTTGGGCACTCACTCCGGAAATGGTTAGCCATCACTACTATATAGAAAGAAGCTGTTCTAGGAATATAGTCTTGGATCAGTAGAAGCAACCATAGAATATAAACCTTAGCCCTGGAGAAAAATATGCACCAGATCCTATGTAATTATTTTCTTACCCTTTCAGAGTAAATGAAAGAAGGAAGGAAATGAGACAGAGAAGGAGAAAAGAAAAATACATCCAAGGATGTTGATAGGGATGTGTCTGTGAAATAAAATCAGAATGGTGGAAGTTATTGTACAATTGAAGCCCTGCCTATTGATCATGTGATTGAAACCACCATCTTGATTTTTTTGACCCCCCCTTCTACCTTCCACTGAATTTGTTGCAATACATTTATACTTACAATTTATTTACAGGTATTATTTATATTGATTCTTGCAAAAAGAAAGGCAACATTCTTAGTTTTTATTTTAGCAGTTGGAGTCTAAATAAAATAATATGCTCAATTATATAAAAAGTGAATAGCTATTTTAAGAAATAAAACCATTTGCATTAATAAAAATATGGTTATGATATATAGATAGATAGATAGATAGATAGATAGATAGATAGATAGATAGATAGATATAGATAGATATAGATATATATATAATCCATTATTTTTGATGAAAAATATGAGGAGAGCCTCACCACAAACCATACAACTCAATTAACTCTTCAGTTTATTGCTTATGCTAAATGAAAGTAAAATTGAAAATGGAGAAGAGAATTTTCTATAAATATTTAATGGCTTGAAATAGCTAATTAAAATAATCATTTCTCATAGGATGAAATCCTCGGTCAAACTGCTTTATTCTATATTATCAACATCCAAATATTCTAGCTATAAAAATGCTTTTCCCCCAATAAAATAATGCCCCTTAAAATAATACCCATTATCAGTGGTGTAATATTGCAATGTTGCAGATTTGGTTGAAACCCAAATTTTGACTTGAATAAAAACCTTTCA
This sequence comes from Natrix helvetica, assembly GCF_964273705.1. Taxonomy (NCBI): domain Eukaryota; kingdom Metazoa; phylum Chordata; class Lepidosauria; order Squamata; family Natricidae; genus Natrix; species Natrix helvetica. The sequence continues at coordinate 126,906,498 of NC_138550.1, read as the reverse complement.
AACCAATTCTATTTTGCTAGGATCCCCAAAGTGAATTCTAGGATGAGACAGTTATAGGCTTTATTTAAGATATCTAACAAGTGGTCAATAGATGCTTCATCCGAAGGGACAAAATAGAGATCAAAGGGGAGAAAAAAGGGATTAGTAATTAATAGTTTGCAAGTTTCTCTGAAAACCTGATAATCTTTTATACATCATGGAAGAAACTGGCACATGTAGACAATGATTCAAAGATTGGATGCTTGGAAAACTACCCCAGTATCCCTTCCCAGAGCTATGATGATGCAACAAGTCCACTAAGCTTGACTATTGTTCTAGATATTTTGGAAGACATATAAGCCAAAAGAGGGTGAATTTTTATCTCATTGATAAAAATCAATGAGATGTTTGTCTTGCTAAGTCAAGACCAGGAGTGTCAAACTTGATTTCATTGAGGGCCACTTTAGGGTTGTGTTTGACCTTGGGGTGGGATGGCATGGCAGCATGTCTGGGGGGACATGGTGGCCTGGCTGGGGGAAGTGGCCAGATTGACATTACTTGTGTCAGGGGCACCTGTGGTGGCCTGAGCGCTCTGCCGGAGAAAACTGGCTCCTGAGCTCCATTTTCAGCTACGACAGCCTCTTGCAACCTTCTGCCAGCGAAATACAGCCAAGATACTGCAGTGAACTTTGAATAGGAGAAATGTGCCACCATTACCATTAACAGGAGAAAATAGTGAATACCGAAGGAATCAAGATGTCTATAGAAATAATATCAAGAGACTGGTTGATATTATTTACATAGGCATCTTGATTCCTTCAGTATTCACTATTTTCTCTTGTTAATGGTAATGGTGGCACATTTGTCCTATCCAAACTTCACTGCAATCATCTTGGCTGTATATATGGACAGTATTGTTTTTCCACACAGATTCAGATCTTCCATATAAAGGAGGTGGACTAGCCTGGCAGTTGTTTTTGATGTTTTATAGCCATGGCCTGAATTTTTCAGTGTTATTGACGGAGGAATCAGTGCATTACAGACAACAGTAGTGTTCATTGAAAAAGTCCTCTCTTGATATTAACCTCTCCCAGTCTATCACCATTGTCCAGCTACTGTGTCTTCCATTATGCTATTGATCATTGCACAAAGCTTCTGATGTTTTTACTGATTCCTGTTATTTCTAGGCACATTATTATTATTGATGTGCTTTGTTACCCAACAATAAAGCCAAGAATTCTATTAGAAGATTGCTTTGTTTATTGGACTGTGTTTTTGCCAAATAGAATTTACTTTGGTTTGCCCGGAAGAAAAATAAAAATTTGGTCTGTGACTCTTCATTGATTCAAATCTTGTTTCAGTACCTAACTAATAATAAAAAAAAATCATAAGCATTTCACCACTGATATTTAATACAGGCTTAAAACTGCCATATGTCTCCTAAATCAATAGATTCTCTTTTTTTGTAAAATGCAACCATTTTTATATCTGCAACTGTAAATGATGAGATAAATGAATGTTAACATTCCTGTTCAACAGAATGCAGAAGGATGCTAATAGATAGAAATTCAAAGACACTGCTCTGCTTCTTTTAAAAGCTATTGGCATTGTACTGTTGCTGCATGGAGGGAATCATTTGTTTTCAGAGATTTGTTTCAAAGCAGATAAATAATTTTGATGACTTGTTCTTATTAAAGAGTAATATTCTTGTACCTTAGTTTGGAAGTACCCAAGGTTTAACCAAGGATTAGGGTTTATATGAGGGGATAACTTCAATTTCAGAGAAGCTTCAAAATGATGGAAAAGGTGCATAAGAGAAAACTAGTCCTAATCCCAACTGAGTACCAATCAGAAATACCTTTACTGATCAAAATATTATAAAGAGAAAAGTTGAATACATTCACATGTACACTGGAAAGAATAATCATAGAGTTGGAAAGGACTTTGGAAACTTCTAGTCCAGTCCCTTGCCTGGGACAGGAATTCTCAGAATATTCCAGACAATTGTTGTCCAACCTTTTTTTAAAAAAAAAACTTTCAGGTTTAGAGCATCCATAGCTGCAGGAGGCAGGCTGTTAGATGAATCATTGCCTGAAGATCTGCAGACAGTTGAGACAGGGCAGTCTAGTAATCAACAATAGCAATGGTCCATGAAGATGAGGAATCTGAGCTGCCCCCTGGTGGTGCATGCAAGAGGAGGCATGCAAGAATTCACCAGGCAAGGGGAGAGAGCAGAACAAAGGCCAAAAGGGGCAACATCCTCCCTAAGGAACTTCACTAGTACAGGATCTATTTACCTGTTAATTGGCAACAGTTGGCTAACCCACACTCTGTATGCCTTGACTTCTGACTTTGAAATTCCATGGCTTTGACATTTGGGTGATGAATCTTCTGCAATGCTTGACTCTTTGTTTTGTGCCTTTTGCTTTGGGTTTTGCCTGACTTTGGGGACTTATTTCTTGGTGCGTAAGTGGGTAGGTAGGTTTGTGCTTATGTTCTGCCTTGATAATCAAAACATTTTTTCTTCTAGAATTACCAATAAACTTTACAACCGCCTCTCTTATATGTTTGGGTGGATATGGCCTAGGACAAGACACTTTCAGCCTTTAATTTTTTTTTCTTACCTTGGCTATTTCAGAGAATAATCCTCTTTTCTGTAACATCTCTTCAAACTTTGGAAGACTGCTATCATATCTTTCATTAGTCTTCTCTTCCTTAATTAAATGCACCATTTTAATCATTCTTCATAGGATTTCCCTTTCAAGCCCATCACTCTCTTTGTTGCTTTTTTTCCCTACACACCTTTTTCAAATTCCTCAACATCCTTCTTGCACTATGGAGATCAAAACTGAATATAATATTCTGTCTGAGAGAAAAAAGAAACAGAAGCTTCTTTCACAGAAGAAAACGTTTGAGAAATGGCAAGGCAGTTTTTGCCACAGAGTTAGTAGAATGTGCTTCACCATGGAGTCAGAAAAGGCAAATTTAATCTGAGCAAAATCTATACTCCCCCACCCACACTTTACTTAGCCCTACTTCTACTGACAGATAAGCAGCAATATACCTGTTGACAGATAAACAGAAATATGTACCTCTCTGCTTATTTGGGCATTTTTTCTCCTTTGACATTTCATATCCTTGGCTGAGATTGTCATTTTTCAATGGGGATGACTGTCAGGCAAGTATAGGACAACAATCTTGATTTTAATTCTCTTTTCCTTATGGACTAAGAAATTTCAGCTGAGGAAATGAGAAAGAAGAAGACAAAAGGACAAGTTTCTTCAGACATTTTATTTTAAAAAAGTTGTCCAAAAAGGATTAAATATACTTGTCAGTAATTGGTATAGACACACACACAAATACATCTACAAGGCATTGCTTATGAATGTCACATTAATCCAGAATATGACATAAGCATGTAATACCTGTGCTTCATGCTTCAGTTGTGACCTCTAAATCCATACATGGCTCATCACCAAGATATCTCCAGGACCATCTCCTTCTACAATTTCAACCTGCTGTGCTATTGGGTGCAAATGCTGCTTCTTTAGTGCAACAATGATATTATTGAACTCCCAGCCATCTGAAATCTGGTCATCTCCCCTTGTAAGGTTTCAGGAAATTGTTAAAGACAGAATTGTTCAAAGTAGCCCTTGATTTGTAGATGTTACTACCTGCCTACCTGCCTTCAAAGTGATTCTCATATATAAAACAAGAATAAACACATCCACAATATGTTAAAACCAATCCCAATCCCCATAATAAGAACCATAGAAAACACTTAAAAACAGGAAATAAAAAATAAAAAATAACAAGAAAACAAGACGGAATCAAATGAGAACTTAAGAAAATAACACTAAAACAGCATCTAAATCACTCCTTCAGTACTCTCATAGATAACGCTGATGCCATTTGGAGCAGAAAATGCCCAGGTGTCATATAGGGCTGTGTAAATCAACACCAACAACTGAATTATATCCAGAAATTCATTGGTAGCTAGTACAGTTAACACGCGGACCCATGCATTCTGGACTAGCAGCAAGTTCTGCGCTTTTACTGTTCTGAGATTGGTGGTTTTATGATTTTAATTTGGGAGTGCGGCTGTGTCTTTTTTGTTGTATAAATCCAATATTACCTTATTTTTATTGCTATGATTATAACTTACTGAGAATTCTTCGACTGCAATGGGCAAAAATGCTATCTAGGTAGCTGTTTTAAGAGGTTGTAGTGAAGTGCAACCCTTGTCTTAGAAATTCAAGCACAGCACAACCCTAAGGTGTCCACACATCCATGTGTTCATCAATCTCTTTCTTTCTATCTGAGTTATACCCAATTGGCCAAAATTGCATAAAAGAATCAAGCTGCAATCAGTGTGCTGTTCACATATGCGGTTCATTTCTCAATATGATAAATCAAAACATAGTGAAATACAAGTGAATGCAATTTTTTGAACAATAGATAACAGCAACTTGCAAAATTATCAGCTTTGTGTTTTCATTTTCCTTAGCAGGTAGTTATTTATTATTTGCCTATGCACAAATTCTCATGTCATCGCCTGGCTCTTACATCTAAATCTGGGTAAAGCTGTGCTTACTTCAGTGTAAGCTACAATCCAGAAGCATATGAACATGTAGTAACTAATTATGTACATCACTGAAGGCATGAATATTTTTCCTGTAAATTTATACCTGAATAACCTTAAATTTAAACACCTATTATGTGCATTATAGATGAGTTATTAAAATATAATGAGATGGAATTGTCAACAATAAATTAACAGTGCTGCTGTGTAGAATCACATTGTCATGCACGACAGCGGGAATATTAATGACTGTTTCTAAACAACATTATGCACATCCATTAAAATCCATTGCTTTCAAAGGATTAAAGAAAAGAAACTGAGCTAAGTAGAACAAATGTAGTTTCACTGACATGACACACTTGGTCTGTGGTACAGTGAAACTGTTGATTTTGAAAAATTAATGTTGTAGATTTAAAATGGAGCTAATGTGTTTCATCTATCATAATGTTTGAACTGGAGGCAGAGGGAAGGGAAGCAATCTTTAGTTGCAGGTGATCTTGTTTTACATGAAATGGATTTTTGATTAAGCTAAGAATCAAGGACCAGATATTGGAAGCAGATATGTCATGCAAATTTCCATTAGGGCCACAGCGAGGAGAGCCCAAACGAATACCTAATCATTCTGAGGCTGTTGGAAAAGAAGTATCTATTATTTTGTCACTTGCACATTTTATATGCATTTAAATTTGGGCCTAATGGAAAACATTTTATGTACATTTTGCAATCAATCCGGTTTCTTCCAATTTATCTTCATGACTTCCTTTATTAAGATCCATATGTAAGTGTCTCACATCTTTTGAAAAGTCACTGAGGACAAGTGAGACCTTTTGCAAAGGATTAATATCTCTTGCCTCACTCTAAAATGCATTACATATGCTAAAGGCATAGTAAGGAGGGGGAGATTTTAAATGCAGGAAATTTGGTAGAGATTAACCTCTCAGTTTGTGTTAAAATCAGAGAGCACCCATTTATATTTACAATAGTTAGCCAATTTTGCTTCCTGATATCTATGAATAGAACTTAATGAGGAAATTTGAAGTTAGAAGGTTGAAAACAATACAGACCTAAGCATGTTACCAAGAAACAACCCATATCAAGCTCAGCAGAGATAGAACTGCAACCATAAAGTTCCTTTAATGGTGATGAGTAATCATCATTAAGCTACTCCTTCAGGTGAATTAGCAATTGGATATAGCATTACTAAGAGTGTTTGGAAGATGTAAACATTTGGAATGAAGAGAGATGAAAGGCAAAAAAAAATATTTTTTAAAGCCTCTTGGATTTTCTTTCCCCCAGACACCCCCCCTTTCCAAATGTTGTTTCACACAAAAATAATCCCATAGCTCAGAAATGAAATTTTTAAAAAATTACTTCCGGTTCTGTGGGTGTGGCTTGGTGGGCGTGACAGAGCAAGGATACTGCAAAATCTCCATTCCCTCCCCACTCTGGGCCAGCCAGAGGTGGTATTTGTCGTTTCTCCAAACTACTCAAAATTTCCGCTACCGGTTCTCCAGAACCTGCCAGAACCTGTTGAATTTCAACCCTGCCATAGCTTCTTGGTAGTGATCACTCATTATTGAGAAAATAAATTCAGTAGCAGTGCTCTGCTACTCCCCAAACTTCTTATTAAATTGTGTAATGTAAAAGGGGATCCTTTCTAGTATACTGTATTACTCCATGTTTATCAGGGTTTTTTTCATTTTAGAAAATTGTCTAAGTTTGGAGAATATACCTCTTAGTACAGGGGTGTCCAAACTTGGCAACTTTAAGACTTGTGGACTTCAACTGCCAGAATTCCCCAGCCAGCTCTGCTCTCCACAAGTCTTAAAGTTGCCAAGTTTGGACACCCCTGTCTTAGTAGGAGGCAGCTCTGTTTCAGAAATCTGACCTTGTTATTTTCAAAGCAAAAATGAAAATTGGAGGCCTTGAGGTGCTATTGTATACAGTTTGGCATCTTTTGGATTACCTGAATGGAAATTATTATTATTTTTCAAAAGAAGGAAAGCAAACAATCAAACAAACAATAATGTGATGAGAATGGATTTGACCATATAACATACAATCTTGACTATTCCTAATTCTTATCTTTATTTATCTCAGTAAACTGATAATTCGCAGTAAAATTCATTATGATAACTGATCCTTCCCCCAAAGATGAAAGAATGTTGTGTAAATTGGTAGATTCTGTAAGTGTGTGGATGTAATTTCTGTGAATGATCTAATAATCATGTTTTCATCAAAAGCAGCCTTCACCAACCTAGCATCCTCAGATGTCTTGAGTCTGATATTTCAAGAATACAAGCAGTCACAATAAATCCATAAGGACTCTTTTTAAAAAATGGACAATTGGGAGTGTAAATAGCCATGGCTTAGTTAGCAAAAGGGGTAAAGGTAAAAGGTAAAAGTTCCCCTAGCACATATGTGCTAGTCGTTCCTGACTCTAGGGGGCAGTACTCATCTCTGTTTCAATGCTGAAGAGCCAGTGCTATCTGAAGACGTCTCCGTCATGTGGCAGGAATGACTAAACACTGAAGGTGCACAGAATGTTGTTATCTTCCCACCAAAGGTGGTTCCTATTTTTCTACTTGCATTTTTACATTTTTTCGAACTGCTAGTTTGGCAGAAGCTGGGACAAATAACGGGAGCTCACTCTTTTACACGGCGCTAGGGATTCCAACCACTGCACTGTCGACCTTCTGATCAACCAGTGTCTTAGCAACTGAGCCATCACATCCATTTATGCAACAGGGGTAAGAAGATTTAAATCAAAGCAAAGGCATATCAACATGGGCAAGTATCTATGCCTTATGTTATTGTTTCCTTAGTTCCTTATTTAGACTTTTAAGATGGTCAACTATCTCTATTATGATAGGCATAGAGTTGGGGGAGTATAAATTTTGCTCATGCTTATTAACTTCTGTATCCCTCTTCCACAAAACCCATTCACCTTCTTACTGTGTTGCCTTCTCTGAAACCAGCCCATCAGAAATTTCCAACTTATGGTACATAGAAAGAAATAAGTTGTTGAAGGGTTTGGAAACCCTTCCTTTTAAAGATTTTGCTGAATGACAACTCTGTGCCTAGAAGTCCTGGCAAATAGGTAATGCTGTAATTATAGTTCAATAATACCTGTAAAATAGGTATCCACAAAGACCCAGATTCCTCACTTTTTGACTAAACTGTCAGGCAAATAGATCCTAAAGTCATTAACAATAGAAGTAGGATTATCCATGTTAGTAATAACATGTGGCAAGTATAGTATGAAGTATGAGTATGTATTTCTCATATTTCATTGCTTGATTAAATGAACACTTAGTATACATATTTTATAAGCACTAATGAAGTTAACAGAAATTTATTCTCAGGATAAGAACTATGGAAACTACACAAGGCTGCATCAATAAACTTGAAATGAACATTAAGAATCTATACAATAGGCCACATCCTTCATCAAAATCCTGAAGATTTCAGTAAACAGTAAGTTCCCTTGAATAAAATTGATTTACTTCTGCTCATCATACATATGATTTTCTTTCTGCCCAAAAAGAGAGTGACAGATTCAATGTGAGTATTTTATCCAATACCTTTGCAATCTTTATATGTATTTTGCTTATTTGATTTAACAATATGTTTGTTTAATTGAGGTTAAGTGTCACTGGCTTCCAGATGGTGGAGGATTATTTCCTGTGAGGATTATTTTTAATTAATTGTCAAGATTCATAGCTTTGCTGTAGGTATTCAGTTTTTATGTTTATTAAAAGAGATGTGAAAATAAATTAGTAATTTTTAACATTCCCAGTATGATTTACTGGTAAGTATAATTCTACTGCCTTTTTTATACATTACTTGTATCAAAGGATAAAAAAAATATTTTGTGAAAATGATTATCAAGCTCTTATTTCAGGTTAACTGTTCAAACCATTTACCATATTTTTCAGAGTATAAGACGCAGTTCCCCCCCAAAAAAGTGAGTGGAAATGTCTGTGAGTCTTATACAGTGAATATTGCCAAAGCCTTGCCCACCCACCGGCCCCCACCCTTCAATGGTTTTCAGTCTCCATATATCCTATTTTCAGCTTCTGCACAGTCCATTTTAGACCCATTCCAGGCTGAAGGGATTGCCACAGAATATCGCTGCCGATCGCCACCTCCGCACATCTCATTTTTGGCCTCCACGCGTCACATTTTGGGCCTCTGCATGCCCCGTTTTAGACCCGTTTCAGGTTGCGGGGATCGCCACAGCACATCGCCGCTGATCGCCACCTCTGCACATTGTGTTTTTGGGCTCCACATGTTGCATTTTCGGCCTCCACATACTCCATTTTTTGTCTCCGTTCATCATGTTTTCTGCTGGTTCCACCAGTCTCATCAGTCCAGCTACCTTCTGATTAAAAGGCAGAGTGAATAAGATTATCTAAGCTCACTGCTAGTGGCTCTACAAAAAAAAATTAGGCAGGCATAATTCATAGTCTGAGATACCAAGAATAGAACTAATAAACTAATATGGAGATGATGCAATTTTAAGGAGCCCATTACTAATCAAAGTTTTCAGTGACTTAAATGAATTCTGAATGTTGCAGAAAAAATACATAATTAAGTAGGTTTTATATAAAGCTGTTCATAGGCTCAATTCTGAGCCATATTCTGTATTTTGCACTCTGAAGATTGTGAATTTTTATTTCTGAATTTTTCTCCTCAAGTGTTGCATTCTCTGGGTACTGTCTGAAATAGTTTGCAGATTTCTAAGCAAATATTTTCCTTTTCCAAGACAATGTAAATCAATTATCCGCTGCCAGCCTCTTTATCTTTAGTGTTAATTATTTTTATTCACTTTGTGTAATATACTGTTAAATAAGCATTTGTTTTATTCATTGTATTATTCAAAACTATTTTTAATTTAGTAAAACAGCAAAAAAACAGCGCTTGTGATTTAAGTCTAATAACATTGTATGTTGCTTGAAACAAGTGCAAAATGGACTTAGACTTTGTAAATCTTTGTATCCTGCCCCATACATCCCTGCGACCAATCTGCTCTCACAGAGAGGGACTCCTCCGGGTGCCGTCCACTAGGCAGTGCCAGAGGGCGGCGCCCAGGAGTAGGGCCTTCTCTGTTATGGGCCCAGCCCTCTGGAATGACCTCCCCCCAGATATCAGGATAACGACGGATCTCCGCTCCTTCCGCACGAAACTCAAGACCCACCTGTTCCAACTAGCCGGCCTGGTTTAATCAGAACTTCTAACCTCCCTGGCAATTTTAAACTGTATATTTAAATCTTTTGGGTATTTTAATTGTTTTAATTGTATTAATTTTATTGTTATTTATTTTAACTTTGTGGCTTTTACTTTTTGTATTGCTAATTGTTGATGTATTTACCTCCTCCATACCACATGCCTTTATATTTGATTGTACGTCGCCCCGAGTCCCTTCGCGGAGAGGGCGCGACTGATAAATTGAATCAAATAAATAAATAAAGAAAGAAAGAACAAAAGACTTCTGGTGGAAGTGGAAGTCCTATATTCTCCATAGAGGCTTTCATAGGATGTCCTACAACTTACTCCTTTTTTTGGTACATTTTTTAGACATGAAATGAAATGCATCGCTGCAACCCGTGTCACCTTTGTCTCCATTCCTTATTTACAGGAACTGTAAACCACATAAAACCAAATGCACAATTTTCAGTAGGAAGGTTAGTAGTGGCATTTTGTTGGAATGATAATGATGATGTCACCTATTATCAAGCATTACTTTTTTCATGGTTCCTTCTATTCTTTTCTATTTAGCCAGGAAACCCAAATAGCATACCTTTATATTCTGCTGTCATTTATTGTTCTGGAACAGAATAAAGTGAAGGGAGGAAAGAGATCCAGTATTTCTTGCTATGATTCTTGTATGTTATAAACCAGAACAAGAAGGAAAAGAATTGTTTTAAGTACTAACCCTCTTTCTGATTTGGATTCAGGATAATGCAGTCGAGTAGGCTAGAAGAAGGGAACAATTACTCTGGTACTGAAAAGGAAAGTAGGATAAACTTTATAAGGAATGATGGTCAACAGTGCAAAGGCTGCTTCCGAATAGGGTTGCAGATCAAATTATGGATCAAGTTAAGCTCCTGTTGATCTTGTGATTCCATTGCTAGGTACTTGCAAATGCAATAATCCTGGATTATCCGGGTTACAAATTTTGTCCTAAAACATCAAATTTAAAAGCAGTAATGTTTATTCCCAGCCATTCACCACGATTCATTTGTAAGTTCATTGGAAGGAATATCTAGTTCTTCTTGTTTTTAACTCCTGATATGGTTGCATAAAGCCCCAAGAAAATTTAGCATTTATAATCATAATTATAAACTATACTAAGCAAGACTGCCACTACAATGAGTACAGAAGCAAGGGGAAGGAATAATTTAAACCTCATCATTGGATCCATTCCAAAAATCTCCAGGAAAAGACAATTACAATTAGGCTTTCACCCAATCAGTAAAACAAAGGAAAACAAAAACAAGAGCAGCCACAGAATCTGTCTCCAAGACCTAGGAGAATAACCAGATGTTCAATAGTTTTCTGAATGACTTTAAATGAAAATATCTAAATAGAAAAATGAACATCAAAGAAAACAAGCTATGGCAACAATTATACAGAGTTCCCAATTAACAAAGTTCAATATAATTAAACTAGGTACATATTATCAGTTTGAATAAGGTAATAAATTTCAGAATATGTTCACTGCATAGAAGAGGTTGGTTTGAAAAAGAATATTTGAGTCTTCTCTAATCCACCAGCTCTGATGTCATTAGTTAAACCAGAAAATTTTTGAATTACTTGCTAGCTGAACTCACCTTTCTAATGGATTTCTGATAGAATGATAAAAACCTGTGGTGAACTTTAAATGAGTTCACCACAGGTTTTTATATTCATTCCATTGTATAAAACAAATTTCTCATTATATGGAAAAATCCTTGGGGAATCAAGAGATAAAGTCTATTCAGGCAGGGCTGTTGAAACACAGTATGCATATTGTGCACTGCACAAAGATGTGGCATTGAGTGGAAGGACATTTAGTTGCTTTGCTTTATGCTTTATTTCTCAAAGGGCTGGACAAGGAAGGTACCCAGAGAGAAAAGTATGAATATTGCAAGACCATCTACAAAAGGTCCATTAAAGACTGCAATCTTCTGCAGCAATTCTACCCACACTTCCAAATTCACAGGACAGGGAGTCATTCATGATGATGATGATGATGATGATGATGATGATGATGATGATGATGATGATGATGATGATATTTTTCCCCTTCTCATGTTCAATTCTCAGAGACTGCAGGTTTTTGACAAATGTTTTTGACCATTGCTTCCTTCCTAGAGCAGAAGGAAAGTCACTAGTCCATGGTTCCTCAGCTTGCTTTGTGCCTAAGATGGTACTAGATTCATTATTTCATGGTTTCCAGCCTGAAGCTTTAACTACTATACCAAACTTACTCTCACAAATTCTGGCCATTATGTTATTTCAGTACATTGATATCTATTTGATATAATTTTTATTTTTATAGTTTTATGTGATACAATTACAAATTCTTGATGTTCTGTTATTTATATAACTTAAGTAGTAGAAATAAAATTAAAAAGTAGATATTGTATCACTATTAGTTACAATTTAGGTAGCAATGTTACAAGCGTTAAAATTATCTGACTTTTTCATTCAAAGTTAAATATACCATTGGAAAGGACGAATTCATTATGACTTGCATTCAAGGTGTTTATTATATAATAAAGGTTTTGATCTTTAGCTAAATAACAATATTATAGTCTTAATATGAAAATTGAGCAAAGTTTATTCCCAGTGTTGAAATCACATATTGCATTAAATTATTATATTTGTCTATTTTTTCCCAAGATTAAAAAAATGTGGCTTCACTTCATACCAGAATTTATATTTCTGGATAAGAGTTGCAATATTATATATGACTATTGGAGAAAAGCAAATTAATTTTGACAACCCTTATTCTGGATTAGGAGACACCATTTTGCTAAAACACTAGAATGCATTTGTATATCTTTAAACAAAAAATCGTGACAAAAACCTCATTAAACAATAACTTCTTTAAACAGAACCTTTTATAATAACCTGGTATCTTTAAATGATGTGAGAACAACCTCACACAATTTCTGTCTGTTTGGGGAACAGAAAGATTAGTCACATAGAAGCGATCTTAAAAAGAAAGGAAGTGTGGTGAGCAGAAAAATTGCAGTTATGGTGACCACATTAAAATGGCCAAGGGACACCATCCTTATATCTCTGCGTTGCTAAAGTGTCTGGATTCTATGTTTCTAACACATCAGTAAGGTGAAGGTAGGCTCATATTAATAGAGAAAAGAAGACAAGTGACTTAACAAAGGATTTTTTTTAATGGAACTAGATTTTTGACTTTGACTGCTATGGAAAGATCTGCAGAGAAAACAGATCACTATATAACATATGCCTTTGAACTGTAGCTATAAACCCAAGACTGTAGTTTTCATTGATCAAGGAAAACCTGTATAATAATCATTTTTGACTGAATAACAGTTATGCGATATTAAGTCATGTGTAATCATAACAATTTTAGAATACACAATGATTTTGAATTATATTATAAACAGTTGCAAGTGCAGAAGTGTGTATCCTGTCATAATCTCAGCAGCTTCAGTGATGGAGTAGAGAAAGTTTTTGTCTATGTGAGCATGAAGGATGGAGAGAGAATCTAAGCTAAGCTAAGAATACTTTGAGAGAGATTCCATGCCAGCTGCTGTTCAGTAACCCACTATATATAGAAGGGCTTTGTACACATTACAGAACAGATGGTCCCTGAAGCTTAACTCTGAGACAAGCTTATGAATGTGCAAATAAGTGGTAGTTTAGTGATATTAGCATTATACACAATTTTGATTTTTGAACAAAACACATGTAAAAACAATACAAGTCATTACAGAGTTAAATATTGTGCTTCTTTTAGGACTGAGAATATGGATATTTTGATTTCGCCTTGGCAGGCATCACTTTGTTGATATCCTAGCTTTTTTATTTTCTACTGTTAAACCTTTAAAAAGAAACCTCATACTTTCCAAACACAGGCAAGACATCTGTGGCCATGAGCAGAAATCTGATTTACTACTAAACTTTGTATATTTTTCACATATTAAATAATTACATGACCTCTTAAAGCAACAGCATAATGAAAATTATTTTCAATTAAGTTGAAACTAATGCCATGCAGCCCTTCTGTACAACCTTTGGGAGGATTTTTTTTTTTGTAATCAATAAATGTTCATGTAAAAGGAGTATGTGTTTTTATCTCACATATAACAAAGTTTTTAACTAAGACCTGTGTTTTGTTTGTGTTTTATTGGCTTTATTTTAAATGTCTGCTTGGTCTATGACCATAAGAAACTTTCATGTGAACTCCAATTTAGGTTGAGTGGCCATTTTGGGTGGGTATTCACAATGGCCTTCTACTTTAGCAAAAATGATCTCATGCTCTCTGCCTGTCTGTTTTCTCCTGCTTCTTCTCATCAGGTTCCCCAGTTTAAACATGTATTTCTCCTTTAATCTCTGTTTCTTATCTTGGTTCCATCTCTTGTTGCTTCATCAACAAGTCCCTCTGGGGAGAGGGGGCGGTCTAGAAATTTAATAAATTATTATTATTATCAGACCTTCTCTCATTCTTTTGTAGCTAGCTCTTCTCTGGTCCATCTGTTGTACCTTTTTCTGCCAGTTTCTCCTTCTCTTGCAAATCTTGTTTGTCTTTCTTTCTTTCTTTCTTTCTTTCTTTCTTTCTTTCTTTCTTTCTTTCTTTCTTTCTTTCTTTCTTTCTTTCTTTTAGCTTGATCTCCTGCTACCACTGCTTGCTTCTCTCAGCTTGTCCACTATTCTCCTCTCCTCATCATTCCTCTTTCAAATCTTTCACTATCTGCTCTTCAACCGTGGACTTTGAGTGCTTTGTCCTATTTTTGTCATCATTCCTGCTAATCTCTCAATTTCTGAACCCCAGCTATCTCTGTCATGAATTTCCTCTTTCCCTCATTTTCTTCTGCTCTCTGCTAAATCTGTCCCTTTGTGTCTTTTCTCTGTTTCCTTCCACTCAGTTCTTTTTCCTCATTATCAGTCTAACTGCTCTCACTTCCCTCTTTCTATTCTTATTCTTTCCTGTTATTTTTCTTTTCATTATATTCTATTTTTTCTTGTAGATTTGCTCTTAATTCCTCTTCATATTGCTAATTACCAGTTATTTTTGCTTTCTTTCAGCTCAATCTTCTTTCATGCATTCATCTATTCCTCTTCTTCTGTCCTCTTTTATTCTTCAGTGTACATTCTTCATTTTTATAAACTTTTTGAGAAAGGTGCTCCCTTCAACTATTCTCTTTCCATCAAATTTTCTTTCTACCTGCAGTTTGGAGTTGATGTAGAGCCATGGTTTTATTGTGTCAGATTTTACTGAGATTAGTTTTATTTGAAGGTTTATTGGTATTCCAATTTTAATTATATTGTAAAACAAAGAGATCCTCTCCTGATCATGATTGCCTATGAATTAAATGAATGAATGAATAACACCTAGCTTGAAATATTATTCAGCTAAATGTGAGTTTCACAGAAGACAAACTAACACTGCATTCAAATAGTTGCACAGTATATTGAACATTAAAATACTCAGTGATCCAATTCAAAAGATATAACTACATTGTAGAATTTACTGTTTTCCAGTTCCATGAGAAATGAAAAAGACTGGACAAAATTGCTTAGCAAAATCCACATAAATAAATTAAAGGCCTTTCTGTATTAAAGTTAAAAAGCTATAAGTTTCAGATGTGTTTCAATTCAATAATTTAAACAGGTCACAAAAAACCAGGCATCCCAGCACTAATATCATTTAATTTTCCCTGCTAATTTTTGCTATTTTATATTAAGTATTTTTATACTTAAAATGCCACATTGGAAAACCAATACCAATATGCTTACAGTGAACGAAAAATAATATTGTTGAAGAACTTATCTATCTTATAAGCTTTAATATAACATATTTTTGTAAGCCTGAATTTCTCTGGGAATTGCACAATGTCCTCTAAAAGTCCAAATAAGGAGAAATAGAAGTTAAGAACAAAGAAGAGAGATTGTATTCTAATAAAACCCATTTTGAATAGGCAACAATAATTTTCAATTCCCCAGTCTTGTTTTGCAGCTCAGTGGAGGTATTGGCTGCAATTGAACTGTGTTATAAACTGCAGCTTTTGTTTCTAATATTATATGTGTCTAGAGAATGTAATTACCTTCCAGAGGTAAGGTTTTTCTCTTTTTTTGGATGAGAGCAAACAGCAGGAACTAAGCTCTTTTCATAAGTAGCTTGATTGATTAATGGCAGCCACTGTAAACAAAAGCCTGTGCTTTATTCCCTCTGCAAGTTCCTTTTCAGAGGGGGAAAAGACAACAAAAGAACAGAAGATATAAAGCTCAGCTTGAAGTAGCAATCTGTTATAGAGAAACATTTAAGTTTTTCAAAGAAAAGTGATTTAACTTCTCTTCATGAATGCCAGGCCACCATTTACAGAACAGATGGAAAGAGGTGAATTGACAAATCCATCAATTTCTGCATTGTTGTTTTGTTTTACGTTAAAGATTTATAATATGTTTGGAATGTGCTATAGTGTACATTATTACATTCTTTTTAAAAAAAAAAGCTATAAATAGTGTAATGGTTGTTGAGTCTGATTAATCTGAAACCACTGAAAAATGAAATTGGGGAAAGGAACATAAATGTTTACAAGCCTTGATGCGACAAAAATGGTAGAATATGCATCACAATCTCATAACACATTCCCCAACTTTTTGTACTTGTTCCTGACATTAGATACAAATACATAAGTCATGTGGGTTGCATTATGAGGCATGTTTGATCATTAGCCTCCCAGGCCCCTGCAGAGGTGTTAGATAACTTAAATGATTTATAGAAATGACAATGGAAGTACAAGTTCAGCATCTCATCTAAAATTCAGTAGACAATTCTGGTACTCAACAACTTTTATTATAGCTATACATTCAAAGCTTCCTGAGTGTGTATCACTATGCTGCATGTACTTCCAACTTGGTGTAGTATAGTCATATTTTGTCTTTAAGGTAGTCTCTAGATTAGATACATGGGTATAACAGTATGTGAGAATGACTATGCGAGGCTAGACAAATAGATATTCCCTATAGCTGATAGAGGGTTATCACGTTGTAAATGTGACAGCAGAAGAATTGTACTTTTAGACTTGCAAGGTTCTGTTAGTGTAGCTTTACAATAAAGTAAATCATCTTTTCTGGCCATATTTCTTTTCTGGTCTCCTTGGTAAAGTTGATAATGGGTTAGTGTGAACATACAGGGGATAAAAATGGATTTCAATTGTCCTCCACATGCAGGCCAAAATATGTCCAAACTGATCAGTATCATCCCTACCTAAGTATATAATAAGGCCATAAATAATGAACATAATTCATAGATCATGATATTTATACAGACATATATAACAGAGAATGATGAAAATGGTAAGCTGGGATAAATGAGCCATGTGGAGCTCCAAGAAGACAGACCCTTCTATGACTGTGTAAAGAGTATCTGCTTGAGAACTTTTTGTTTGGTTTTCTTAAATACATGTGTAAGACATATATTTGAAAAATAATGTATATAAAATCATAAATATGAAAGAGAATGAATACAAACTAAAAAAGCATGAGCTAGTTCATTGTTTATGATAGAAATCTGAGAGATTTTGTGGATGAAAAGGTAATGAGAAATTCTGAATGTGAGACAATAGTTCTTGAAGGAAAATGAACATACAAGGAAAAGAAAATAGAAAGAAAATAGACATGTCCTCCTACATAAGGTGGTCCTACGTATGATTGATATGTAAGAAGCAGAAATTCACAATTTTGTACATGTATTTAGGGGACTATCTCCATGTGAGGAAACATGCTACTGAACAATTTATACTGCTGCATGAATTAGATTTGACAGCAGAAGAGCATTTGAATACGTTTTTCATTTTGACAACGTAAGAGCACTTATTAATATGTTTTTCATTAAGCATATACCATTAACAGTCTCCTAGAAGTAGTTATAAAACATGAAAAGCCATACAGGTGTACATGATCTTTAGTATTCGGAAGACGATACATGCCTATTTAACAAGCTGATTGATGCTTTGTGGCTACAAGCAAGCATTAGAAAAGAAATCTAAATACCAGAGAGGCATAGCTAAATATTTTTTTTATTTCAAAATTAAAATTCTGCATCCATCTGTAGTGCAACAACCGAAACACACCTTAGTGTAAATATGAAACCCACAGCAAAATTCTCCCTAAGGCTGATTACTTTACCTAAATTATTTCATTTCTACTACTTGTCATGAATGGGAAAAGTGAGATTTGAATGAAATCCTAATTACCCCACTGTAGCTTCTTATGTACTCGAGAGCTTATTTCTCCTTGAAACAAGTTTGATTGCCATGAAATGAAAACATAATTCTGTAATAATCAAGTAAGAAACTCTCTCTCATTAATTAACAAAATATAATAATATTCACCCATAGCTTCAATAATTCCAGTGTCTAATACTTCTTTCTTAGAGTTTCTTAAGCTCTTGAAACCTGCTATTTTATTAAATGTATTTCAGGGATAACCACAATTTAATTCCCAAGGTACCCTATAATTATAATAATTAAGCCAAACATTATTGAGTGTGATTCATGTAACAAAATTAAAAGCTACTTATTTTAATAAACACAAGTTGGGATAAAGTTGACTTTAGTTATCTTTCTGTCAGTGATGCTTTACTAAAGCCTGAAAAATATAAAGCCAAAAGGAAAAGCCTGTGAAGCTTTTAAACATTCAGACAATGCACTTTTCTCTTGTGTCCCTCAACACTCTTAAGATGGATGAGTCAGTCATTTCCGACACACCATTACAACCATTCAGCAGACAATTAGAACAGGGCAGCTTCTCTGCAAAGGGTCCAGTTATCCCTTGAGATGGTTGTTTGACAGCAAGAGACATTAAAAACAGGGCAGCCCAGTAGGGAAGACAATGAATCGAGGACCATGATGTGGCTACTGAGAAGGAAGATAAATCTCCAGCTTGCAGCACAAAATAGAAACTTCTACAAACCTAGACGTTCACTTTTTTCATAAACATTCAACTTTTTGACAGGGTTCTCTTTTGCTCATAAAAGAATAATGGAAGTCCATATAAATTTTACTTAATCGACAGAAGAGAAAATGTAAAACCTTCTTATATTTATTATCTCCCGTACGTCTACCTCTTTGCATTCCCAGTTATTTCTCATTCTTGCACTACATTCTTTCTTTCTCTTCCCAGTACATGAATCATCTTACGTTCATAGTCTCCATTGGATTCAGGTACCAAATACTGGAAGCCCTTCTCTCTAGCAATTACAGTATAAACAATGCCTAGAAGGCTCAGTTGTCTTCCCCAAGCAGGTATTTAGACCAGGCAGACACACTCTTGTATCAGCACCACCATGTTCATTTGCCAGCCCTCAAAAGAGTTTTCATGTATTTCCAGCTTAAAATGCTGTGTACAAGAAATGGGGGTGGAAAATGTTATCTTGAGCTGACGCCAGTCCTGCAGCAATAACAATTCCATCAGTTATCCTCAACCATAATGAAAATAGATTAATTTTCATCGCAGGAAAAATATTTTAACTCACATCTGTCCACTTGTAAGCAAATATTAAACATTTCTTCTGTACAAAAAACTAGCACACACACACACACGTGTGTGTGTGTGTGTGTGTGTGTGTGCCTATGTATGTAGTTGCACATACATGCGAGAACAGACTATAAAATTCATAAACAAAGCACATTTCTAGCTAACTATTTTCTTTACTTCCAACATCATTTCTGGATATATTGTATAAGAACACAATGCTGAGTTTTTAACGCCTCCAAGGGAAAGAGATAAGCATAGTATTACTGTGAAGCAAATAATCTACTCATACAAATGCTCATAGATATGCCTTGTTTTTCTCCTGTGTTCAGCCATGTTCATTCATTGCTTCACATCTTTGTAGTTCATTTATCTCATTCTTTGGAGAACCTTGTTTGCATCCAAACATAATTTTCTTGGTCTTTATCTTCCTCTCAGTGGTCTACATTTTAATCCTTTTAATCCTAATGTAGTCTCTTTATATGACCAAACTCTCTCAATCTACATCTTTCATATGGTCACTCACTTTTTCATACAATCTACTTCTTCCAAAAAGAAATTCAGCAACCATTCAATCATTCTTGAATCTATTCTTATTGTTTGGACACTCACACATTCCTTAAGTATCCCATTCCCATTTCATACATAACATTTGTTTCTCCTAACATACTCATCTCATATTCCCATATAGCTTTTGATGAAAAAAATATTTTAGAAAATAGTATAACTGAACATTGTTTTTTTTAAAAAAATATTTTTTTATTTTCAAAATAAACACAACACATAAATTCTTCCTTTTTTGCATACTGCAGAAAGTGTATCAGTTGGTTACAAAAGGCTTTCGTGCATCTCTTCCACAGTCATCAAGCATAATTCATATTAACTCAAGTATTTTATCTCAGATATTTATACATGTTACCATCGTCATACCTCCATTTACATTTGACTATAATTGTTTAAACGTCCTTCATCATAAAATATACCAAGATTTAATACATAACCACATACTAGCATTTCATTTACTATTTCTAAAATCCTCCAATAACACTAAATCGTTATGTCCTATTCTAACTAAACATCCATAATATTCAATAACAAAATTTTCTAATCCTTTTTTCCAAATCATTATTTGCAATTTACATCCAATTTCCTTATGTTGTACCCACACCTATATATACCTTATTATCATTATCCTTCCTTTATTTAACTACATCCTGTATCATAACATTTCCCCCCTAATATTCAAAACTTAACTATATCTAATTTAGTTCATTTTTTAAATCTTTATATATAATCCAAAAGGGTTTCTAATCTTCCTTTCATGGGTATCATTCAATATTCATATCCCATTATTGCTTATCATGACACTACACATTGTATACATTATTATCATTATCAATGATTTGTTTAACTATATCTATTATCACTAAATTTCACTAAGTTTAGCTAGTTTTAAGTTATATTCTTCCATCTATCAACCTGTATCTTTCAGTAACAAAACAGTCTCAAATCTTCTGCTGTTTGTGGTATCAGTCCTCTTATCTTCTCTTTAATCAACTTTATATGGACTCCTCTTAGCAACTCTTTGCTTGTAGAAATGAACATTGTTATGCTATATTGTGAGAAAATAAAAACTGCTAGACAGGCAGCTGTCTCAAACAATACCTTGCTTCCAATAAATATGAATTACTGGATACTTCTTAAACAATGCAGGTAAACAATACATGCTGGGCAGAAACCTTTATTCCTGTAAGAAAGATAAATACAACTCGTCAGACCACCAACAAACAGATGCAGACCTACCTTAACCAAAATTAAAGGAAATTTGTGCACATATGACCTTTCAACAATAATTACAAGTGTATTTAAAACTTCTTATTTTAAGTTTACATTTCATTATTTTAATGTTGAATGTTGAACCAAATTCTCAATTTTAAGTAACTGGGTTTTTTTTAGATTTTTAATTCTGTACTCCTATTTAAAAAATCATTCCAATGTCTGTGTTCCTTTCACCCACTCCTTCCCCTTGTAGAGTCTTCAAAGTTTGTTTTGAAAATAACAGATTTTATGAGAATATAAAACAGTTTTGTTATATAAATGAGAAGTATCACTTAAAGGATGTAAGATCTCATTCACTGTTTGGGCAATGCAATTACAACAATGTATTACCACACTTCTTCCTTGTAGTTATTGAGGCACAGTACTCTTCATTCTATAAAGAAAAAATAAAAATCAGTTTGTCTCAACCAGATGCAACTGATTCCTTAACAATCCTGTAAGTAACGGTAGCCACCATTTTGCCTTCTTTGGGTAACGTCATGTTTATGTTGAGTCAGGGATTATGTTAAGTATCATAGGGACTGTTTATACTACGAGATGTATTCTAAATGTACGTTCTTTGCATGACCAATAAATTATTAAACAAAACCACTGTTTTACACAAGAAATTAAAGTTTGGGATTTTCAATATCAAATCAATAGCCACTTCCATCTTTTTATTATATTGTCCTATCAAGAATATAGAACTGTAGACTGTATCCATGCATCAACTTACTTAAAATTAAACCTCACCGAATCGAATGGCTTACTTCTGAGTAAACATATATAAAATGAAGTTGTTAATGAAGAAGTCCATTACTCCATCAATTTTATGTAAAAAAAAAAGATAATGTTCTTGTAAAATAATAGTCTCACTCCAAACAAGGTCTGATGAAAAATAACAACAGAGGGTTGTTCAGCACCTATAGCAGTGATGGCTAACCTTTTTTGGCTTGCGTGCCAAAAGTGGGGGGAGTGCAGGGGGGTCGTGTGCAGGCGTGCCACACCCATAATGCTATGCGCATGACCCCAGCATGCATGCGCGCAAGACCAGCACTCCCCCCATTTTTTGTGTGCTTTTTTCACTCTCCTCTTCCGGTTTGCCCATAGGGCCGCTTCTCCATGCTCCAGAGGCTTCAAGGAAGCCTTCGGAGGGCGAAAAATGGCGCACACTGGCCAGCTGACAGGGCAATGCCTCACATGCCCTGACAAATGGCTCTAAGTGCCACCTGTGGCACACATGCCATAGGTTCACCATCATGGACCTATAGGTTTTGAACAAGTGCCCTTTAATGATTTAATGAGAAAGGGGCAATAGGTTGATGTGGAGAGAGAAATCCAGGAATGAAACTTAAAATGGAGTATCTCTTGCCATCGACCTAAATATAGATCAGTACTAATCATTTTTTTTAAAAAAATATGGGAAGTATTTTGTTTAAGTGCAAGAAGGCCATTACAAACACTTCAACAGGAATAACAGCTTTTCTAGCAGCGATCAATAATCATTGTAGAAGGAGAAGGAAAGAAAAAATCAATACCATGTGCAGGACCAAGTGGAAAGAAGGAAAAAGTATGGTCTACAGTTTTTGTACATACAATACAGTTAACAGAAAAACAATATAAGATATATCTTGCAAAAAAACAGCAAAGTATTTTCAAACTATGTAGACAACAAAATAATGATAGGTACGAAGACAACAACAATCATAATTATTCATGAATTATAGAGGAAATTGTATGGAGCAGGATTGGGTTTTCCCAATAGAAAGTAGGAGGAGGAGCTTTATTGCACATGTTAAAAATAATAACTTTCTATCCTTGCTTGATGAATATACTAGCATACAGTAATCCTATACATGTTTGCTAAAGCATATATTCCCTGGGTTTGAAGATTGGTTTTGCAGCCTTAATTCTAACTTTCAACGTGCCTATTCAACATTTGCAGCCTTCATACTCCTGCTCTGGTTTCAAATAAAATAAGATTCCTGCATCATTTTATCAGTCTGCCTCTTTAGCCTTGAGCAGAATTGAGCCTTGCTTTAACATATTCTACCTTTAATTGTATTTACTGGGTCTTTTCTTATCTCACTTGAAATTATTTTTCATTTCAGTTGACCAATAGGCTTGAAAACTGCCTTGTTTAAATATTTTGTACAGAACTTGTATATCTGATTCTCCCATTTTAGCCTTCTATGTAGGGTGAACTGAGCATTAGTGACTGTCTCAAAGATATACATTTTCAAGCTTTAGAATTCCAGGAATTAGGACTATAGCACATAATTTATAGGTACATTTTATTAAGACATGGATTTTTTTTAAAACAAATAATCATCCTAGTTTTCCATGAGCATACTCACGAGATACTGATACTAAAGAATTATGTTCTATATCTTTTTATCTCTTTAATTCCCAAATGTTTCCTTCCTCGTACAGACAATGTACACCTTTTGAAGTCTTAATTGTAGTTTTAATTCAAAATAAAGTTCAGTTCAATGGAAGCAATATGAACCTTTTTTGCTGGAGTGACAGCATAATAAACCTCCTTATACAACTACAGTATTGAACGGTATATTAATTATTCCTTTTCATTTTTAAAAATGGTCACATGGCAAGTAGCTTTTTAATGGAATTTTCAGGACTGGAAAGCATATTCACAGGCCTACAATCACAGTCATCGTGACTGCATTTCATTAATGACAATGACACATTGATTTCTAACAGGCTCCTGTTATTGCACTGATATAAAAATGACTTTTTCAACTTCATAGGACCTTACAACAATATCATATAGTACTATGATATGAAGAAAATAGTGTTTGAAGAGACAATTCAGTTTGTTGCTTTAAAACGAGGAGATAAGCATAGATTTTGCTACATTGCAACTGATGTATCATCACCAATAAAAGATGCTGACACATTCTGCAAAATGAAATTAGGAGCAGGATACCAAGGCAAATTTAATCCAAAAGAAAACATTCACACATTCAGACGTGGGGCATCATAGCTATTATAGCAAATTTTAGATCAACTCCCTGTATCAAAGGAAGTTTTACTTAGACTTTAACTCTGTAAAAAAACCAAACCTCACATAAACCCCAGTGCATGATCAGAAAGGAATTTATTCTTACTCCATATGTATTTCCTAAACTAATTTCTACCATAAGTTATTTATTTATTTTAAAATATGCTTAGAAGAATAATCAGGTATTATAGTACACTGGTTAGCCTTAATATATTTCTTATTCTGGTATGATCTGCAGAATCAAAGGTCTTGCTTTAGTCAGTAAAGATTGCAATAGTTCATGCTTACATCTTTATTTTATGGTACAGGAATATATTCATCAATATTCCCTCAGTCTAGAATCCCAGATTCACCCATGTCCCAAATCATTTGCAAAAAAAGTTACATATATTTTATTTACTATTAAATTTATAGTCCACCTTTCTGTTTAATCTAACACTCAAGGCAGTTTACAACTATGAAAAAATTGTGAAACAGAACAAGCTTAAAAATCAAAACCAACATTAAAAACAGTAACTAAAATAATTAACTAACATTAAAATAACACTCATTATTTTAGTTGCTCATTGCTTATTGACACATTATTTTAGTGATTGATTTTAAGTGGGAACTTTACCAAACCCACTTGCCTCAGAAGTATACACTATAGCCTGAGAGCTACATTAGCAAAAGCAATTTCCTGTGTCCCTGATAGCTAAACATCTGGCAATTGGAGCATCTTCAGAAGGACCTGTCCTTATGATCTATGTCTCACTGCAGTCACAGAACACTCTGAAGCTATAAGTTTAAAAGTCTTACATGGCTGCCCATCTGAGTGGCTCACAAAAATCAAAAGCCATCAAGAACAACAAAAGCAAAAATGTGGTGTCACAACCACAACCTAGTTACCTGCGGGATCGCATCTCACCTCATACATCCCTGCGACCAATCCGCTCTCACAGGGAGGGACTCCTCCGGGTGCCGTCCACTAAGCAGTGTCAACGGGCGGCACCCAAGAGCAGAGCCTTCTCTGTGATGGGCCCAACTCTCTGGAATGACCTCCCCCCGATATTAGAACTACTACCGACCTCTGCTCCTTCCGACAGAAGCTTAAGACCCACCTGTTCCAATTAGCTGACTTAACTGATTTATAGTCCCATTTTAACCTCCTGGCAAACATCTTATTGGGTAGTTTTTAAGGGTATTTTAATGTTTATTTGTATTTTATTTTAAATATTGTACAGTCCACATCCTACCTCCTCCGCGTACCTATTTGTATATTTAATGTATATCTATATTTTGTATTCATATTGTTTAAATATGACTGTACACCGCCCCGAGTCCTGTTTAGGAAAGGGTGCGGTTTATAAATTAAAGATTATTATTATTATTATTATTATTATTATTATTATTATTATTATTATTATTATTATTATTATTAACCACATCCAATGCAAGCAACACCACCATTTTTGAAACAGCAGACATGGGAGACAAGCCAGCTTTTAACAGCCTTCCAGATAGCTAAGAGGGTCAGGATTGCCAGATCTCTGAGGTAAGGATGTTCTATGAACTTGTTCTTTTAGGAATAGTACAATGCTACCTAGGACAGACTGGACTGTAGTCTAAGAATTTGGATTTTTCCTTAATATTTTTGCCTTGCCTGTGTATAATTGAAGTTTGTCTGTTCTAGCCTACTATTGAAGCGGCATTTAAGAATGCTAATTATTTTCTTTATAGTTAGAGGATAGAAAGCAATTAGATCCATTGACTAAACTCCAACCAGAGTAGCAGGCAGGAATTCTACCCCCCCCCCCCCCATATTAGAGAAGGCAGTTCCATTCTTGGACAAAGTGCAACTAATGGACTAACTATTGAACTAACTAATGCAACTAACTGTATTTTTACATTGCACCAGTGGATTGGATGTAACCTATCCATGCTTAACAAAGTTCCATTAAAATCACTGGGTCATGGCTAAAATTGGTTTCAGTGGAACTACTCCAAGTACTACTAATATTGAGTTTATACATTGCATTAAACCAGGGTTATTAAAGTACAGTTTGTTCAGCAAACAATTATTTGTTGGGTTAACATTGCATGCTAAATAAAAATCTATCAAAAGCTCATGATGAATGAATGTTTTGTGTGAACTAGATAAGAAGCACAATCCTAACTGATGTATTTTAGTATGGGAAACTAATACCCATTAAGTTATAACCATGAATGTATTTATCAGAATTTTTGCTATTTATACTGACATTTATTTTGTGGTACGTATGCACAGAAGTCTAGGCTCAAGGTAACAAGATGTTATACCCCATAATGGATTATTATTTCTGCTTCATTGGTTGGATATTGATGTTGAGAGAAATTCAGTGTCCAAATATTAACCAGTCCTTGGTACTACTATATATGAGATGAATTCTCTTCTGAGTTTTATTGGCTCCTAAAATTGATTTGTTGTTCTTATAAAAGTGTGAAATCGTAAGGACATTTCTAGAGAAAAGTGATGAGAGTGGAAATTCATGTCAACATCCTTTTTTTATTCCTGTGGCAATTTCTAATGATCTGATTAAATACTTGACATTTTGTAATGCTTGTTCTTGTATCAGTACCATTTCTTCCACTAGAAAGAGCAGAAAATAAAGCTTAAAGTACACCACAAGGTTACCACAGAAAATAGAATATTTTGTCAGAAATATATGAAAACTATATTAACTATATGTCTTACCAAATACATTATTTTGCCTATCTATACATGACTTCAGTCACTTCTACCACTGAAAATAGAGCTCCAGATCAGAGTGGTATTCAACATATGCCACATTAACTTGAAAATCATTTTCCCTGATCTTAATGGAATTGAGCTCCAAGTGCACTGTTGGGACTGAGTATATATTTTATAAATTAATTCAAACTAATTTACTGTCATTGATCAACATGTGACAAAACTGTTTCATTTCCAAGTAGAAGGCTTAAACTTTTGCAAATGCTCTCCGTGACTTGTCAAAACCACATCAAGTATGGTAGGAACTAGAGATCTCATATACTGTCAGGTATGTAGGTAATTACGGCAATGCTGTTATCTAGCTCAGTTTAAAATAAGAACAGCAATCAGAGGTTCATCAAAATAGCTTTTCATAATTTGTGGCATTGCTTCAAACATTTCTTAGGTGATTGCACAAGTTGTTGCAGGAGGGAATGCTTGCATTAATTGTGCCAATTGTTTTGCTAATGGTTGCATAAAAACCAGTGGAACAATGCCAAGCCTTGCATCACTTTCACTTATACTGTCTCATATTTACCTCAATCCTAATTGATTGTGTGTTTCCATCACTGCTTTGCAACAGCCAGGGTGTAATTCCGTTCCGGAAAATGTTTTAATGTTTTAATATTAATTTATTATATTTTTATTAATAATTTATTATATTATATTAATAATTTATTATATTATTAAACATAAACCTAACTCTTTTAGTTCTTTAGTTAAGTATACAGCCCATACCTATCCTCTGTGACCTTGAGTCAGGTAGCAAATTATCACATACATTATTAAACAGGAGTGTTTGATTCACCTCTTTATGAGCACCTAAGAAGAAATCAGTATACAAGCTGACATCTATTTCTTGTTCCATTATCTCCAAAGCTGACATCTATCAGGGCAAATGGGCTTCAGAGGAAAGACAGGTTGAATGACATTTAAGCCACATTTTGTGTTATTTGTAGTTAAGGAGTTTTCCACTTGTTATGTGGCCAATTTGAGCCTAGCTAGCTCAACACAGTTACACAGTGTGTTGGCTAAATAAGAATCGTTTATTCAGAATTTCAGAACCGTGCAAATTCATTATTTTCAATATTTTCTGAAGAAGGTGTCTTTCCAGTTAGTCAAGAAGAAGAAATAGCAGTCCGTTTTTCCAGGATTTCGGCCCATTTTTGCATTAAAAATCCCAGGATTTTTTTTGAGCTGCAAATGCAGAGTGGTGGCATGTGAGAAAAATGTGAATTATGACACCTTAGTGTATTTTTCACAAAGTACAAATTAGATAATGTAATAAATACATAATAATGTAATAAATCAATACATTATAAGGGAGGCGGTTGTTCAGTAGCTAAGATGCTTAGCTTGTAGATCAGAAAGGTCAGCAGTTCAGTGATTCGAATCCCTAGTGCCATGTAACGGAGTGAGCTCCAATTACTTGTCCCAGCTTCTGCCAACCTAGCAGTTCGAAAGTATCTAAAAATGCAAGTAGAAAAATAGGAATTGCCTTTGGTGGGATGGTAACCGTGTTCTATGCATCTTTGGCATTTAGTCATGCTGCCACATGGCCACAGAGATGTCTTCGGACAGCGCTGGTTCTTCAGCTTTGAAACAAAGATGCACATTGCCCCCTAGAATCGGAAGCGACTAGCACATATGTGCAAGAGGAAACGTTACCTTTAATAAATAAAGAATTAGGGAAGTGAAAGGCCATCAAAGCCTCCTGATGACTGATCAAATTTATATACCATTATCCCTCTTACCCAATTTTACATCACCTGCATAAAATCGGACTGGCATTTCTTCCACCTTTTCATTCATATTATTATTATTATTTTAAAAAGTAAAAGTTGAGGACACAAGATTCATCCTTGTAGTAACCCATTTGGTATATATTGCCAATTTGGTGAAGAATTACTGTTATCCAATGGGGGACAAGAAAGATAAAATGAGGACACATTTATAATAACAACAGAAAAGATGCAATATTTATTTGTGTCAGACTTCATGAAGCAAGTGTATACCGTAATTGTATCATTCACATAATTACATTAAAACTCACATGTCATCTTTTTCATGTCATTGTAGTTTGGATTGACTGTTTTGGTTCAATTTATTATTTTTGACAAGAAGAAATCATGTCTGGATTTGCTTCAGTGCTATGAAATCTGTTGGGGAAGCAACCAGCCTGACAGCTGACAGGGAGAAGGGATCAAGTGTGGAGTTCACTTGCAGCCATTATGCAACTGAAAACAGCTAGGACTGACCCTCCTCTCTGAGTTCCTTGCCACCTTATCTAATTGCTCCCAAGAGTAGACTGTCATATTGGGGAGATGTCTGAATCATTGGCAGAACATAATCAATTATCTAGCTTGAACTCTGCACATGTTGTCTGGTTGTTTGTGCCCGAGTCTGACACAATCAGTTCCACAATTACCTATTATGTCCTTGGTATTCTCACAGTCTGTTTTAGAAGTTACTCAATTAAAAAATGAGATATGGTTAGTGTTAGATCAGGTAAAGAAACGGCACACTCAGGCTTCACAGTCCAACAGCTCTTTATTAACTCAGATCAACTATGTACAATCCAACGAAGGGTCAGTCTGACAGCAGCTCTTTTATAGGGAGCTGTCAGACCTATCAGATTGAATCTCTGTTCTGTTCTGTTCTGGGGGCTACATTGGGGTCCAAGTTAAAAGATATTGGTGTCCCCACATACTTATCCAGACCGGTACCGAAGACGTCCTCGAATCCCTTAAGGAATTCCTCAGTGCTTTCATCTCATATGGCATTGATTCCTGTCACTTCTAGACCCAGGGTTGCAAACGAGTCAAGCCCCAGGAGGCTCTGCAGTTTTCCATTTACTATTGTCACTGGCAGCGGGCTGCAGAAGGTCTTAAGCCTCACCTGGAAAGTGCCCTGGCCCACGATGGGGACTCGGTTCCCCTGGTAGTCGCAAAGGCAGATGTCTGGAACCTGCAGCTGATGCATTTTAAGGCTAAGGATAGGCTGTTTGAGTGCTGCCCAAGACATTATGGTCAACGATGACCCAGTGTCAATTTCCATATTGCATGAAGAGTCCTCAATGAGGACTGTGACTTTCACCTTTTTTGGCCTCTTAGTGCAGACTTGGCCAATGGATGTGTCGTAGGTGGCTCTGATGTCGCCTTCTGTTCGACGTGGTGGTGGCTGCCATGTCCCTTCGTTGGGCCTCTGTTGGCAGTTAGGTAGGCTTATGGGCTTCCAGGGTGTAGTGGGGCAATTGCTTCTGCAGACATTGGTGATGTGCCCCTTACGTTCGCAACGTTGACAAATGGCATCGCTGAAACGGCAATGTGTTCTGAGGTGGTTTTCTCCGCAGCCAGCGCAAGGATGGAATTTCAAATTTTCACACTGTCTTGGTGCGATCACTGCGCATGCGGTAGCTGTCCTCTTCGCTCTCCAAGCCTTCAGGTCTATAGCGTCACAATACACACCTGCGCTCTTCCACGCGCTTTTTGGACTATTTTAGCGCTGCAGGGTTTCTGTCGATTTAATTGATGATTCAGTAGCTCTGGCTTCCTCTAGGGCGATTTGGAGAGTGAGATTAGTTTTTGCTAAAAAATCTCCTCTGCAGGCTAATGTCCAGAACTCCACATATGATACGGTCAAGTAATAGTTCATCAAAACCTCTAAACTCGCAGTACACTGCGGCCTTTCTGAGCGCTGCAACATACTCATTGATGGATTCACCCTCTTTTTGGTTACGGAGGTTGAATTCATGCCTCACACATATTTAGATGGTCTGGGAGCATAGTGTGTCCTCAGCGTCTGTTGTAGAACCAACCAAGCAACTGATTGGAGTGGGGTTGGTTCGGACAAGTCCTTTGCTGTCTCGAACACTTCTGGACCGCAATAACTCAGGAACATAGATTTTTTTTGGCCTTCAGAAAGGCCCATGAAGTCGTTGGCTTCGAGGAAACAATCGAACCTCATCATGTAGGATTCCCAGTGTTCAGTGGCTGGGTTGTATGGAGTCGGTGGTGCGTGCATTGGCATCTTGTGTTTCTGAGCGCACTTGAATTTGCCACTCAAAGATGGCTGCTCGATGCCACACCGTGCTCCGGGATGGATTGACTTGCTGTATTGTAGTGCTCTTTTTGTCTGCCTAGTTGCCTTCCAATCCCACCCTCGTCGCCACTGTTAGATCCGGTAAAGGAACAGCACACTCAGGCTTCACAGTCCAACAGCTCTTTATTAACTCAGATCAACTATGTACAATCCAGCGAAGGTTCAGTGTGACAGCAGTCCTTTTATAGGGAGCTGTCAGACCCTTTGACCAATCAGATTGAATCTCTGTTCCCGCCGGAACAGAGGACCTTGGTGTAAACCATTATTACAGTTTCTGGTATCTAACAGTTAGACTGTTTTCACACATTCATATTGGCTTTTGATAATTACAACTTTGCTGAAAAGACCTTCTACTGGGATCAACTTATCATAGGTTCCAAAACCTGCCAGCTTTTATGTCAAACTGACTGACTTTTAATTTGCTCAATCTTTCTTTTCCCCACTTTTTAAAGAGAGTGATAATATTTGTTCTGTTTCCTTCATCTGTTTTTGCAGGTTTCGTCAAAGATATTGAAAAACCATTTGGTATACCATAATGTATTTTATTTCTCTGGCTTTGATTTTTTTATTCTCATCTTCTGGGTTTGCTCTTTTTTTGTGGAAGTGTCTTTGCACTAACAGTTTCCTTTCTTCTTTGAACTGATAAATCCTTGTTCTTTTTCATCAACTCTAAAGTGTGCCCATTTGCTACTTCAGTGCTTTTACTTTTTTCTCAAGGTCTCCAATAAACTTGCACTTGCTGCAACTCCAGTGTATGCCAAGATGTTTTTAGGCAAGAAGACAAAACATTGCAGGTCATAACTGCAGATGCCCCCATCCGTTTGTTTTCATTTTTGCTTCTTAAGATACCACAGTAAAAATGCTTTTTATTATTTTGTGTTCCTTTCTCAGGCTCTCACATTACCCAAGCAATGGAAAATTTACTAGGGACATTCCTTTAAATTTCCTTACTGAAATCCCTGAACCAAATAAAACCCCATCTCCACTTTTCTCCCCCACTCATTCTCTTTTCCCTATCAATGAGCAAACTCTAAGGGACCATGAGGAATGGTGTCATTTAGGGAAATGGTACTGAAGTAATTTTTCAGATTATTCCTTGAAATAACAACAGTCCCTCTTTAACCATGAAAAATACAGGCAACTTTTCTTTCATGGTTAAAATGTACAGTCAGAGGTGGGCTGCACATATGTTAACAAGATGTTGGATAGCTATTTGTCTGAAACGGTATAGGGTTTCCTGCCTAGGCAGGAGGTTGGACTAGAAGACCTCCAAGGTCCCTTCCAACTCTACTATTGTATTGTATTGTATTGTATTGTAACTGGTTTGCCAGAAATGTGAGCGTGTGAGCCTTCCTCTCTTTCGCGCAGCTTCAAACACACAGCAGATCTTCTCAGGCAGCCATGGTGAGTAGAGCAGGTGAGGCGTGGCAATCAGCTGTGCTTCGCGAGCGAGGAACAAAGACAGAAAGTGAGATAAATATGCCAGGCTAGCACCAGGCCAGGTGGGTGGGCCCAGCTAGTGGTCAGAACTACTGGTTCGCCCCAACCAGTCCAAACCGGTGGCAGCCCACCTCTGGATACAGTTTTGCAAGAGCTCCTGGTTTGGAGTTGAATTTTGAGTGCAAATTCTGTTGGTAAAGCCTATATCGGTGAAGTAGGGTTCCACTAAAACTTGTAGAGACTAGTAGTACCTCACTGGATTATCTGAAAGGATTGACAATATAAGAGGTCCTACCATGTTCTAGATCTATTCAATTCATGTGCTCCCTAATTAATCTATTTTTTTTTCATTTATAGCAACTAAAAAACTGAATATGCAAAAATTAGTAAAATAAAATTTAAAGATTTGCTGCACCATCTTCAATTACTAACAGATTATAAGGACTGTAATGATAAAAACTATTTTTCCAGGCTGAAAATATATTAATTATATTAGTAACTTTCATGTCTTAATTAGTTCCTTTCATATCTCAAAAGCATTCCAAGGTTGGGATCCCCTTAGGAGAAGTCTCACTCTAAGCAGCCACCTTTCCTAACTCTGAAACACAACTCCCTGAACCAGATCTCCTGAAGTTGATCCCTTGTCTCTGACTCTTGGATGAAGCTACAGACAGGAGAAATAAAGCTGTGGAAGAAAGAGAAAAAAGTTATTTTCTCTTGTTTGTTACTGTGATCTCATCTGTGACTGAAATTCACAGAGTTTACAATTACTTTAGACTATTACCGTGACGGCAAACCTATGGCACCCTTGCCAGAAGTGGCATGGAGAGCCATCTCTCCATGCATGAGACCCGTCACCTGTTGCTGTTCTGGAATCTGGCATGCTGGCTAGCTGGTTTTCACAGGCACGGGAGTGCCGGAAACCGGAAGAGCAGCCACCCGGTGCGCATGCATGTGCTGGAAAAATGATCTTCCAGTTTCCAACACGCGCATGTGCACTGGCCACCTGGTCCTCCAATTTCTGGCATGTATGTGCGTGCAAAGACCATGTGGCAGAAACAGGGAGATCATCTTCCCGACATGCACATGTGCACCAGGCAGCTGCTGTTTCGGTTTCCAGTGTGTGCACATGTGCACACTCTCGTTTCGGCACTCAGTGCCAAAAAGGTTTGACAACACTGGACTATTACCTCCAAAGATGTCACTGTTGTTTGTGGTTTGGGTTGTGTTATACCAGGTGTGGGTTCCTGCCAGGTCTAACCTCTTCTATAGAAGAGGTTCTACAAATCTACAGTGCCATTTAGAATCGGTTCCAGCTGCCTCCCCCCGCCTGTCCACACATCATCAAGATGAAGAGTGAGAGGAGGAATTCTGGGAGTTGAAGTCCACAAGTCTTAAAGCTGTCAAATTTGAACACCCCTGGGTTTTTTTCCTAAAGGGTTAGGGGTGCAAGGATCTTGTAACTTGACAGCTTTAAGACTTTCATGCTTCGAATGCAAGAGTTTCTGAGCCAACATTTTGGTTGCTAAGTGCCAAGCCACTCCTACCTGGTCACATGGCTGGCAAGCCACTCCCACAAAGCAGGCTACACCTACAGAAAAGGTTCTTTATAAAATTGAAACCCACCACTGTGTTATACCCAACACTTGGAAAGCATCACAAGTTAGGGGTGTTTCAATAATATCAGTAGGGATTATGGTGTATCTAAAAGGACATTTATTTGTTGCTATTATTGGAGGTTTTGGGCAGGAAGGTAAGGAAGAGGACATTTGTCCAATCTGGCTACATTTCTTTCAGTTCTATTGTATAAAATAACTTTTCCACATTTGAAAGGCGGGTGGAGAGCTCCACATGGGAAATTTTATCACCTATTTTTGAAAGAGGACTCCTAAATTGTAAATTACAAATATTGTTATGTAATGCCATTTAAGAAGTCTTTTTCGTCTCTGCAAACTGACTAAAAGAAAAAAGAAGTGCAAAAAAATTCAGAAAAAAAGAAATGCAGAAAATTGCCTTTGCCAATTAACTTTACTAGTAACCACCGTTCCATTTGATTATATAGTATATAGGCATTATATGTGGATATTGTATTTTGGGGGGAATTTTGTGTCTTGCTTTGTGTATAGGAAACTCAAACAGAATAGTTAATTATTCCTATTACTTCCAGAGTGCATATAAGCTTGCGTAGGAAACAACAGTACAATAATAACGTTTTATTATCCCATCTGTTTTATTAGAGTGTAGTTTCCTCCTTAGACGTCCTTCCACCTTGCATAAGGAAATTTTATCACCTATTTTTGAAAGAGGACTCCTAAATTGTAAATTACAAATAATGTTATGTAATGCCATTTAAGAAGTCTTTTTCGCCTCTGCAAACTGACTAAAAGAAAAAAGAAGTGCAAAAAAATTCAGAAAAAAAGGAATGCAGAAAATTGCCTTTGCCAATTAACTTTACTAGTAACCACCATTCCATTTGATTATATAGTATATAGGCATTATATGTGGTCCGTTGTCAATAAGGCCCCCCTCATCCATGATCTAATTTTGGAGGGGGAGCCGGACCTCGCGGGAATAACGGAAACCTGGTTGGGCCACGAGGGAGGGTTACCCCTCGTGGAAATGTGCCCACCAAGCATTTCACCAGCCCCGGGCCCGGGGAAGGGGCGGTGGGGTAGCAGTGATTATCCGGGAGGACTTAGAGCCGAGGGAGTCCACTGTGCCACAGACGTCCGGATGTGAATCCCTTGTTGTGAAATGGGGCCCTGGGAGGCAGTTGGGCCTGCTGATAGTATACCTGGCTCCCCGCCATACATCAGCGACCCTGTCTGAGCTCCTCGAGCTGATCTCATCGGTGGCGGTTGAGACCCCCAAACTTTTAGTGATGGGGGATTTTAACCTGCCGTCAGTGGGAGAAGCATCAGAGGGGTTTCGGGAGTTCATGGCTTCCATGATAGCCATGGACCTGACTCAAATGATTCAGGGCCCGACACACGAGGGAGGTCACACCTTGGACCTTGTTTTTGTCTCTCGCCAGTGGTTGAGTGATCTGGGAGGAATGAATTTAACCATCACTCCTCTGTCATGGTCAGATCACTCACTCCTCCGACTTGACTTCCCTGGTGCTACCCCTCGCTGCGGGGAGGCGGAACCGGAAAACACTAGATGGTTCCGCCCCAGGCACTTGATGGAACCAGACAGGTTCCAGATGGAGCTTGGGCCACCTCCTGCAGCCCTGACCCTCCCTCGAGTAGAGGACCTGGTGGCCGCGTGGAATAATGCGACTACCGGGGCCTTGAACTGGGTGGCGCCTTTGCGGCCTCTCTGGCGGCAACGATCCACCCTGGCTCCTTGGTTCACCGAGGAGCTAAGGGTGATGAAGCACCGCAAGAGATGCCTAGAGAGTCGTTGGAGATCCTCCTGATCCGAATTTGACCGAGCACAGGTACGAGCCCATTTAAGGACGTACCTAGTGGCATTGAGAACGGCCAAACGTCAATATTGTGCCGCTCTCATTGCATCCGCAGAGAACCGCCCTGCCGCCTTGTTTCGGGTCTCCCGCTCCCTTCTGTTTCAGAGGCCGCGGGAGGCCCCTCTACAGGGTAGGGCAGAGGAGTTTGGGAAATATCTGCAGGATAAAGTCGCTCAAATCCAGAAGGATTGGGTCCCCTTCAGTGGCCCAGTCGAGACGCCAGTGGCGAGTCTTGAGAAACCTTTTTGGGAGGAGTTTGACTTGGTTGCCATCAAGGATTTGGACAGATTGCGTGGACGACTGCGACCTACCACATGTTTGCTGGACCCGTGTCCCTCCTGGCTTGTACTGGCTTCCTGGGAGGTTACACGCGACTGGCTCCTGGGCCTAGTGAACGCTTCGTTGGGTGAGGGGTCTCTCCCGGCCGCCTTGAAAGAGGCGGTGGTGAGACCCTTGCTCAAGAAGCCTTCCCTGGACCCCATGGAGCTAGCCAATTATCGTCCTGTCTCCAACCTTCCCTTTTTGGCGAAGGTTGTAGAGAGTGTGGTGGCTTCTCAGTTTCCACGACATCTGGAGGAGAATGATTATCTAGACCCGCGCCAGTCCGGCTTTCGCCCTGGGCACAGCATAGAGACGGCCTTGGTCGCATTGGTAGATGATCTCTGGAGGGCCAGAGATAGGGGTTGTTCCTCTATCCTGGTCCTATTAGACCTCTCGGCGGCTTTTGATACCATCGACCATGGTATCCTGTTGCACCGACTGGAGGGGTTGGGGGCCCGGGGCACCGTTTTGCGGTGGTTCGGCTCCTACCTCTCTGGCCGGACGCAACGTGTGTTGGCAGGGGAGCAGAGGTCGACCCTAAGCCCCCTTACTTGTGGGGTGCCACAGGGGTCAGTCCTCTCGCCACTCCTGTTCAACACATACATGAAGCCGCTGGGTGAGATCATCCGTGGTTTCGGGGTGGGATATCATCTGTACGCTGATGATACTCAGCTGTACATCTCCACCCCGAACCACCCCAACGAGGCCGTCGAAGTGATGTCCCGGTGTGTGGAAGCCGTACGGGTCTGGACGGATGACAACCGACTCAGGCTCAACCCTTCCAAGACGGAGTGGCTGTGGGTTCCGGCTCCCCGGTTCAACCAGATAATTCCATCTCTGGCCATTGGGGGCATTCAACTCGCCCCCGTGGAGCGGGCGCGCAATTTGGGTGTCCTCCTGGATGCCAGGCTGTCCATGGATGAACATGTGACAGCCGTGGCCAGGGGGGCGTTCCACCAGGTTCGCCTGGTGCGCCAATTGCACCCCCTATTGGACCGGGACGCCTTACGCACAGTCACCCATGCGCTGGTGATGTCTCGCCTGGACTACTGTAACGCTCTCTACATGGGGCTTCCCTTGAAATGCACTCGGAGACTGCAGTTGGTCCAGAATGCGGCCGCGCGGGTGATTATGGGGAGTACAAAGTACTCCCATGTGACACCTCTCCTGCGCGAGCTGCACTGGCTTCCTGTGGTCTATCAAGTGCGTTTCAAGGTCTTGATTACGATCTTTAAAGCGCTCCATGGCTCAGGACCTAGTTACCTGCGGGATCGTATTCTGCCCCATACATCCCTACGACCCATCCGCTCGCACAGAGAGGGACTTCTCCAGGTGCCGTCCACCAGACAGTGCCATGGGGCGGCGCCTGGGAGCAGAGCCTTCTCTGTGGCGGGCCCAGCCCTGTGGAATGACCTCCCCCCGGATATTAGGACCACTACTGACCTCCGCTCCTTCCGTGTCAAGCTCAAGACCCACCTTTTCCAAATAGCTGGCCTGGCTCAACCATAACTTCGTAACGCTCCTGATGGGTTTTTTAATTTAGTAATTTTATTTAAGGGGATTTTAAATTGTATTTTTAATTGTCTTTCACTTATAAGTCAACTCTCCTCCATGCACATATGTATATGTCTCTGTTCTTTTGTATATATGTTTGTCTTATGTGTATTTTTATTTGTTTTGATTGTACGCCGCCCCGAGTCCTTCGGGAGAGGGTTGCGGCTAATCAAATAAAATTATTATTATTATTATTATTATTATTATTATTATTATTATTATTATTATTATTATTATTATTATTACAATGGAACAAAAATTCTGGTAGCATGTAAAAGAGTTTGTGAGCCTATGTGAAATTGAGCATTAGTTAATCAGAAAAATGCTTTTCATGGAGCAGAATAAAGTTTGGAAACAAAACAGGTAAAACGGCTACTGAAAAGTAGCACTAAAGTAGTTTTTGCAGCAGTTTGCACCATACATTATTCAAGCACCTTTCTTGCTGACCTCACACAGGGCACATAAAATGCTCCTGCTCTGGCTGAAACAATGTGATGCTTCCCCCACTCACCCACCCCCTTTGCAGGATTCCTCTTACTTAAATGTTCAGACTTCCGTCATTCACTAATTGGTCTCCACATCAAAATAAACAGTTTGGCTAGAATTGGCAAAGCATTTTATACCAGACAGAAAACATTACTACTATATTAGGAACTCCATTTTGCTTTATTTTGCCTCACCTAAAGAAGAAAGGTTTTAGATAATATTTACACTATAATTTAGTATAGACTGCATCCTGGATCTCACTTAAGAAATGTTAGTTGTTTTACAAATATATTTTAGCTCTGTCTTAAGTTTTATTTTCTTTATTATCAGCCCTGGTCTTTGACCAAAATAAAATGAATTGAAATTTGAATTTCTTTAGATCATAGCTTTCTAGAGAACCTGTCTGTGGAATTGAGAAGATTCTTTTTTTTTATAGCATCATCTGGTCCTATATTCTGATGGCATATACAGGATAATATAACTTGCTAAATCTACAAAAGAAGAAGGGCTTCTTCCTTTGTAGATTAAGATCAAGCCTGATTTTAGAGTAACATAAACCAATTACTTTATCTTGGTTGTTCTTTTAATTTATTTTTCATAACTGTTCAACTTTTGCTGCCTTTAATATCAATACACCAACTTGGCACTTTACAGTTATCAGGAACTACAATACCTCAATTCCTAGTCAATATTAAGCAATAAATCAAGAGACATACCCAGGGCCTAACAGAAGCCAACTTGAGACCTTCCAACTCAAGGTCTTGGAAGGCTGATGAACGCTGGCAATAGAGTTGTGCATTTGACATACAAATTGGGAATTATCAATTTGAGGTTCCATACTGCACACTGCCTTCAAAGTATTTTATCAAGGCAAATTACTAGCATTTGGTGCCATCAGATTCTCACAGACACACACACTGCTTTGTAACAGGAATTATTTGAAAAAATGCAACATATGATTAATAAAGAAATAACCTAAAACCGTCCTGGAACGCTAGACAAAAAGAAAAAATTCTAACCCTGTCCACCTTCGTAACTAAATCCATGCATTTTACATAATGCTTACTGAAGCCTTTGCTCTCTCTCAAAATGCTACGTGTCACCTCTGGTCACCAAAATACTGTCTTTCTAAATTAAATTCTTGGTGCATTTTCTTCATTTTAGTTGTAGAATAGAAAGGAAAAAATCAGTGCTTAGTGTTTTATAGCTTAGGAGGGGAAAAAAGGGCAAAAGAAGAGTCATATAGTAGACATTTTGACATTAAGAAGAAAATACTTACAAAATGAGGGTCATTAGATTAAGCTGAATGGTGAAAGATTCAGGACGAATAGAAGAACTTCTTCTTTCAGTGCAGTCCTTTATGGCTTGCCATCTAGGCATCTGTAGGTTTATTTACTCCAACCTGAATCAGCCCGGCCTCTAAGGTGATCATGGGAGAAACTATTTATAATTCACCCACCTCCAATTTCTGAGAAGTAAAGTGAGCCAAAGATAGGAATCTTGTATTAGCAATATCACCAGTCTCTTGAAATGACTCTCAGTTGAAATCAGACTAACTCCCTGCCCAAATGTCTTTTGGAAGTTCTAGCTAACATCTTGACATCAATCTATCAATTAAAGGTTAATGTGAGAGGAGGCAATCTATGGTCTATGCTGTAGTTCCAATTTGCCATACTCAGGTTGCTCAGAGTACCTCAAAGTCTTATTGTTGAAAATTGAATTTTCATGTATTTGGCCTTCAATATTAGGGTACAAAATAGGTATGCTAGTATCTGCTACAATCGTTATTATTTAGTGGTTTATGTTATCCAGGCTTGTTGAAAGAAATGCATAATTGTTTTCTAGAGAAAGGAATGAATACAGCTTTCCATCACACTCCCTCTGTAACTTCTGAACCACATGTAATTGCATTATCTGATTTTGCATATTATGCATCACATTTTAAATAGATGAGAGAAGGGAGGAGGGAGGGAGGGAAGGAAGGAAGGAGGGAGAGTTGGGCAAGGATTTTTATTTTAGGTCTATTCTCATTTTGCTGCAGCCTTTATTTGCTTATAATTTGTTATGCAACATCATGGCACAAGTTGCTCTCTGAATAACTCACCAAGGGCATTATTGGAAAGCACAATATCATCATTGAAGGTAATCAAAGTTTGCTGCAGCAAGGAGGATTTAGCTAAATGTGTTGGCATCATGAAGTGAATGATCAGTATATCACTGAGTGCTTTGACAACAATTGATGACAGAAGCTAGTCTGGATTCTATACACAAATTATTTTGGAAAAAGTTTTCAAAATTATTTCATTTAAAGTGCTAAGTCCTCAACTTGCTACTGGCCCTAAAGTCCTCAACTTGAGACCGGCCGCAAGTCCTCGACTTTCGACTGACAGCCAGCAACAGCTCAGCCATGCCTGATTGGCTAAAGCACGGCTGGCTGAGCACAGGCTGTCTAAGCATTCCTATTGGTTGCCATGCTTGACAGCTCTAGTATAAATAGCTGTCAAGCAGGGTGAAGTGCTGAATCTCTGTACATAGTTTGTTGTTGCTG
Organism: Natrix helvetica; assembly: GCF_964273705.1. Taxonomy (NCBI): domain Eukaryota; kingdom Metazoa; phylum Chordata; class Lepidosauria; order Squamata; family Natricidae; genus Natrix; species Natrix helvetica. The sequence goes on along the minus strand of NC_138550.1, from coordinate 126,865,699 downwards.
TTCTACTGAATAAAATAGCTGTTCTCTTACCTCACTTGCCTCACGCCTCTTTAGTTAATAGTGAATCTAACACTGGTGACGAAGGTGGGATGCTGAAGGTTCCAGCCTGAACAGCTAAGAGGAAAGGAAAATCAATTAAAGTTTTTTTTACCTCAACTCCGCGACAACTATGGCTTCGCTGCCACCTTCGCACCCTTCGGGTCTGCTGGCAAGTCCTGGGCTGGTTTCTTAGAGCACTTTGAGTGCTACCTCATCACAAATAATAATCACCAATTAACCTCGGACCGCAAATGCAGTTTTTTTATTAAGCTCGTGCGGTCCTGAGATGTTTAACACAGCCAGAGCTCTCGCTTCACCTTTGGCTGTGTACGAGCTCAACTGGGACACTCTAATCAGCAAGCTGAGGAACCACTACGCCCCGATGCCATCTAGAATAGCCTACCAGTATGCTTTCAGGCAGTGCGTACAAAAAGATACTGAGACTGTAAGCCAATTCTTACAGTCAGTAAATTCATTGACCTTGATGATTCTTTGGTCGAGCAGTTTGTCTGCGGGGTTCGTGACCTCCGCCTGAAGCGGAGATTGCTCGCCCGAGCAGATATCACCCTACAGCAGGCGGTGGAGGAAGCTAGAGCCACCGAGCTTTCTGAACAATCAACGGCTGAGAACTACCGCTTGCTCCTCCCAAGAGAACCTGCCTCATTGATGAGCTGGTTCCCCTGGACGACCTGGAGGAGGACCAGGTAGACCATCTCTGAGCTCTACCCAGATGGCTGCCACGTCAATCAGCAAGCCGCATGGCTGCAAGTGCCTGTTTGGACTGCAGGGGCAACCATGTCTGCTCCATTTGTCCCTTCAAGGCCGCTATTTGCCACCGGTGCGCTAAGAAGGGCTGTCTTGCCCAGGTATGCCATGCCATCCTGACACCTGCGCCTCAGCCTGAGTACTGGCCACCACTTCAGGATTACAGTCAGCTGGTGCAACCGTGCCTACCACAGCAACACCGCCAGCAGCCACAAAAGGACAACTGCCACACCATAACTAGGAATCCACCGGATGCCCCTGCAGTGTCGGTCAGCAAGGCATCAGCTGACTCCAAAAAAGTCACCATATCTCTGCTGGTCGAAGGGTTTCCCTGCACCATGGAGGTCGACTCAGGATCCTCCCGCTCCCTCCACTCCTGGACCACACTGACCAAGTTGTGTTCTGCTGTCTCCTGTGACCAGCTGATGCTGCCAGATGACACTTAAAGACTACCAGGACACTCAAATTCCCACCCTGGGCAGTTACTCTGTGTGGGTTGACTATGGTGAGTTCCACGGGAAACTCCCCATCTTGATAGTTGGGAAGCCATTGGCCACCCTCCTGGGGCTTGACTGGTTCCTGTCACTGGGCCTGTCACTCTTAGGGGTGCATCAAACCTCAGCCGCTCCACCTACCGTTGTGGATGTCATTTCTGACTTGGCTGACATCTTCAACGGTAAGTTGGGGGAATATAAGGGTACCCCAATCTCTTTGAATTTGGACCCCCAAGTTGCCCCTTTAAGACTCAAGGCTCACAGGGTGCCTTTTGCCTTGAGGCTTTCCGTTGCCGCCAGCTTCAATTCAGTGTATCCGTTGCCCCAGGGACCTTCCAAAGCCTCATGGAGGGTTTGCTCCATGGGTTCCCAGGCGTAGTACCCTACTTCAATGACGTCCTGATCGCTGCCTGCAGTCGCTCAGGACTCATCGAAGTCCTCCAAAAGGTCCTTGAGCATGGGCTTAAAATTAAAGCACAGCAAATGTCCGTTTGCTGTGCCAAAGGTGGAGTTCCTGGGTTTCTTAATAGATGCCCAGGGCATCCACCCTACCCCCTCCAAAGTTCCTGCCACCCAGAACGCCCCCACATCCACCTCTAAGGCAGAGCTGCAGGCGTTCCTCAGCCTTCTGAATTTTTACGCGCCTTTCCTTCCTCATAAGGCATTACTAGCTGAGCCACTGCATCGCTTGCTCGACCAATCTGCAGCCTGTGCTGGGGCAGCTGCGAGGAGCCATGCTTACATCAGCGGCTGTCTTAGTGCAGTACAGTGACAAGCTGCCGCTGACGATGGCATGTGATGCCTCCCCTTTTGGTCTGGGGGGCAGTTCTGAGCCATGTACTCCCCAGTGGCTCAGAAGCTCCCATAGCTTTTTATTCCTGGACACTCTCCTCTGCTGAGAGGAACTACAGCCAGATCGACAAGGAGGCTCTGGCTGCTGTGTCCGGGATTAAAAAATTCCATGACTATTTATACGGACGGCATTTTACTCTCTTCACTGACCACAAGCCTCTCTTTGGGCTTCTGGCCAGTGACCATCCTACCCCTCCCATTCTCTCTCCTAGGATGACCCGCTGGATGGAATTCCTCACAGCGTATTCCTATACGCTGCAGTACTGTCCGGGCAAGCAGCTAGGGCATGCTGATGCCCTCAGCTACTGTCCCCTACCTACTGCTGACCCTCACCCTGTTCCCTCCATGTCTGTATTCTCCATTGCATCCCTGCATATTCAGATGACCTTGAGATTAGGTGTATGATGGTATTTTGTGTATGATGGTATTAGGTGTATGATGGTATTCTGAGCAATGATTAATACTTACCCCAAATCCAAAGCTCTGTTGCCAATCAGTATTGACCATACTGATTATTTATTTGATTATGTTGCATGTAATCTTGTCTTTCCTTTGAGAACTCAAGATGCATAGGTCTCCTCAATGTTATCCTTACAACAGTAGCCTTGTGAGTTGGATTATAGGGAAAGAGGGTGCATCGTCAAAAATTAACAAAAGGGATGTACTGTAGAATGTGGTTCTCAACCTAAGTCTCCCCAATCCAACTCATATCCATGGTCCAACTATTACATTGGCCCAGATAAACCAATGGCCTGACTCAATATAAACCAGTTAGCCACCTTTTAACTCATTTTCTCCCAGACCTTTTTAAGAACTTGAGAAGTTTAGAAAAAAAAATTTCATTTGAATGCTATCCGGTCCATCGCTAATCATTGGTTTCTAATATCCAGATTATTTTTCTTCTATGATATACATTTTATGGGAGAGTTGTTGGATCATTCACTGAGGCCCTAGATATAAGTCTAAACATTATGTGCAAAACATGTTTTAATGGGTCATTTGAAAAGCAAGTCTGCTCCTGAAGATAGATTGCAATATCCACGTGGATATGTTAGCAGCATAGATGACAACAACCAATAAATTTATAAACTACTATAGCCATCTCTACAGTTGACCTAGGGGTTGTAATCTTGCCTTTGCTAATATTTAGATTAGGATAGATATGAGCATGATTAAATTTTCTAAAATTTCCATCAAATTTCTGAGCAAAAAAATTAATGCACATGAAAAGGAATGGTGTGAGTAATATAGGAAAATATTTACAGGGAGAAGGAGGAGAGGGAGGAGGAGGAGCAGAAAGAGGAGGAGAAGGAGAGCTTTCCCTCCTCAAGGCAAAGTGGCAAAGTCCAAATTTCATAATAATATAATTGCTCTTTAGTCAAAGGGCACGGTGATTCTTTATAGAGTCTGTATGAAATAGAGTGCTGACAGTACCAAGTTTCATTTTACAATGTGCAAAATTTAAAAATACTATTTGTCTGCAACAGTGTTTCAATAAAATCTATTTTAGAAGGCATTATAATCTTAAAATATTTCTCTTTCTTCACTCACATTCTCACACTTCCTAGGAGATGAAAACTTTTTCTAAAAAATTATTATCATGGAGAAGTATAAAAACCTTGTGAATGTTGAAATGTGCTTGAGTTTATATTGGCCTGCAATTTTTAGCTTTTATAGCCTTAATATGTATTAAATTAATATAGTATGCTTGGAATCAAAACAGATAATTGTCAAAAATCTTAATATTTTAGAGTATTTTGCTGCCTTTTCCTTTATTTGACGTTGACTGAGCAATTTATTATGTCTTTTATTCAGTGCATTTTTATTTTGCTTGTCAGCTAAAAAGCTCCCGGAGGGGCTTAAAAACCCATGTTCATAGATTTACAAAGTAAAAAAAGAAACACAATGCAAAAAGAAAGAAAAGGAAAAAGAAAAAAAAGCTACTCAAGCATTAAATGTTAGCATCAAATAGTAGTTCCTATTATGATTAACCTGAAACAATTTGGGCGGAAAGACACACCACAGACTTGAACTTTAGATCAGGGTGAGCAGCAATTGCATATAGTATTGTCAAGAACCATCAAGAGCAATGACCCAAATAAAGAATGTATTTATCAGTTTGCAAAACAATTTGGTTGTGTGAGCTAGATTCATAGTTCAAAGAATTGAATGAGGATAAAAAGAAATCATTAACAATTAATACGTTTATGCATTCTTATAAAGCAATCTGAATTGCCCAAATGTTAACACTGAACATATGCAGAAAACATATAGACATACAAACATATATTTTACAATTGCAGTCAAAGCACAACTTCAAAGAGCAATGACCCAATTTATTACAGGATGCCAACATGACATATCAGGCTTCCAACTCTCAAAATCAAAATAACGAATCAGTGTAAGAAAAAAAATGCAGCCTATTATGCATGGCTGATATACTAAACCTGAATATCACAAGCTGGATAACTTTTTCATTTTAAAACAGGTAATTAGAAACTTCAGCAGCATCCCTACATGAAGCCTATGCTTATCACTGTCAATAGAGAAATCACAGTCCAATGTCAACTGCTTCTCCTATATGGTTAAGCAGTGCCAAGAATCAGGGGGGAGGGGGGAATTGGCTGCACCAGGGAGACTTGTGTACATATTTGCATGCAAGATATAGTAAGTCTTGAGTAGCATTATGATAACACTAAGAATGGTTTTGCCTGGACATTAATTAGAGGCTAGGATTTCCAATGTCGTATTTACATGCCATTACCCCCATCCCACCCCACCCCCACCCTTAGGAGAGTCATTGTAAATGATACTTGGAAAAGCAAAGGAGGAAACAAATGTAATCAGGTTGATTTAAAAGCAGGGAAGAAATATGTAACCTTTTTGCATTGAATGATTGCAAACTAATAACATTGAAGTCAAAGCTTCCATTAAATAATGGGAAGTGCTTTTGTCCCAGTGCTTTCAATTTTTTACTTTTAGTATAGGGTAGAGAGAGATATATTATGGATGGCATTTATGCCTGAGAACTTTGGTGAATGAAAAATAGTTGACAATTCTAAAATATCCCTAGTGCCACTAATTTTAATGTGTCCATCAAACCGCCAAAAGGGAAGTGCATATCTATTACAGTCTTAAATTGATTTTTGACTTGGAGTGTTATCTCCTGTGGATTTTATTTTAGGCTAAAGTAGCATTACTTTATATAATAATTATATCAGAAATGCTCTATGTTTAAAAACTTAAACTCCAGAGTCATCTAAGAGGCATTTCTGAGAAGCATTTCTGCCCACAATTTTTCTCTCTCTAAAGGTAAAGGTTCCCCTCACACATATGTGCTAGTCATTACTGACTCTAGGGGGCGGTGCTCATCTCTGTTTCAAAGCCAAAGAGCCAGCACTGTCAAAAAATGTCTCTGTAGTCATGTAGCCAGCATGACTAAACGTCAAAGGTGCATGGAGCACTGTTACCTTCCCACCAAAGGTGGTCCCTATTTTTCTACTTGCATTTTTACGTGCTTTCAAACTGCTAGTTTGGCAGAAGCTGGGACAAGTAACATGAGCTCACTCCTTTACACAGCCCTAGGGATTCAAACCACCAAACTGCCGACCTTTCTGATCAACAAGCTCAGCGTCTTAGCCACTAACCCACCATGTCCCTATTTTCTCTCTCTAGTTAAAGAGCTAAGAGGAAGTTTTTCTTCATTAAAAGGGAAGGATAGCTGAGACCACCATCACAATCCAGGCTACAACTGGAGAGAAATATTTCCTAAGCATTTATTTTAAAATTCTAGATACATTCTAGATATTGATTTTAAAAATGACATCGAAGTATAAGCAACAAACTGATTGATAATTTTACACAGGATCCAGGAGGGCTGAAATCACGTTCTTAGTCAAACCTGATTCATAACGGAATCCTGAAATAATTCAAAGGCTGCTCCTTTGAAAGCCTGAATTTCAGCATAGGCCAATAGTATCATGGCTAAGTCCTCCACGTTGTAACAGGTCTCATTTCACATGACAGAAGATAAATCAGTTTTGAACCCCCCGCCCCCAAGAGAAGATGAAAGATAGCAGATACAGGCAGTCCTTACTTAATGACGGGTTGCTTAGCAACCATTCAAAGTTGCAATGGACCTTCCCAAAAAGTACTTATGGCCTAGTTTTGATCTTCCAACAGACAGACAGGCAGATACACACACACACACACACACACACACACACACACACACACGAAAATCATGAATTACATTTTGGGCAACTGCGTCACATTTCAGCTATTTACAGTGTCCTGTGATCACATAACTGCAATTTTTTTGTGTTTTTTGCTGGTTTGGGGCTTTTTCTTCCAATTTCCAGCAAAAAATGCCCACTGGATAAAATACAATTGTTTAATGACTGCTGTATTTCTTTTAATGACTGCTGTAAAAAAAAGGTCATACAATTGGGTGTGGAGCCACTTAACAACTGTCACAAATTACAACTGTAATTCCAGGTTCAATTACAGTTGTAAGTTGAGGACTCCTTGTATATTTTTCCTTGAGTTTCTTTTATTTAAGAATTACGTATTCTTTCCCTTTTCAATAATTTCTTAAGTCTTCTTCAGCTTCTCTGGTCCACATGTTTGAGTTAAAATCAAAGGAAGATGTCACAGTACTTTTTTTTCTTTTCATATTCAGAATCTCAAGCAGCTATGAAACAAAAGTAGGCAATCTGCAAACGGCAGGCAGGAGACTCGTGTAAATGATCTGCATTCTGAAAGGATGCCTCGTCTCAGAAAATAGAATTGCGCTGCTTCAGTGCCTCAAATCGAAGCATGAAAGTGAGCCAGTTCAATTCAGACCTGTCTGCGAAACCAAACATTTACTCGCTGGTATTTAGAATGACAGCAGGCTTTGTTGGATACCTTTCTTTTTAAACACTTTGAAAAGTTTAGTTTAGAATTAGAAGAAAATAGTGGCATTTCTAAGAAGAAGCCCAAATACAAGATGATTTTTAAAAGTATAAACAGAAAAGATTAGATTTGTACTACATGAAATGTATACTATATTTTTTTATTGTCCTATTTTTATTGATTTTAAAAGTTTTACAGGGAAAAAGGCTTAAAAGGTTATAGAACATTTTGACAGCTACATCGTGCGGGGGGGAAAAGCCCCCCCCCCCAGGTCTCACAACTTTTACAAAAAAATAGAAAATTATCAACATTTACATAGGTATTAGCAGTTTTGAGTTTAACACAAAATCATCAGTATGTTTCGATCATTTTGTTTTATATCACTTCCATAAAGGTACATTGTAACAACATTTGAAATAATGTTTCAAATAACTTTTGTGATCTGAGTCTTCTAGTTGTCGCATCCTCCCCCCCATCCACTGGCAGAGCCTCAGCCCCTCCCTCCTTTGTTTCTTGTGTAACATCCCCCATGTCACCTAAGAGAGCACTGTGTTTTTTAGTGAAAGCCTCTGCTTCCACAACTGTGTTGATTCTAATTCTACTGCCCTCCAGAAAATCAACATGCCTTCTGGTAACAGCCACCTAAACCAGACCCCATTATTGTATAATTTTTTTTGCTAAGAAGGAATATTTCCTTCTCTTATCTCTTACTTTCTTTGGGATCTGTTTAAGAATGGTTATTTCTTTATCCTTATATTTTAATGATCCTCCTCTTTGAGCTCCTAGAACCTCATCTGTTGTGGTTTTTCTAAGTAATTTAACATGAACTTCCCTTGGAACATTGTGTGTTCTTGTATAGGCTGAATTGATCCTATAGATCAGGTCAATATCCAACCAAAGCTGTTGTTTATCTCTATTAATATATTCTGCTAATATTGTGGTCATAATCTCCTTAAGATCTTCATTCTCAACTTCTGGCAAGTTTTGGAACCTAAGGAAAAAAGACATCCTTTCAAATTCCATTTTTATCACATGATTCTCAAATTCTACATTCCCCCTTTGGATTGTCTTCAGCTCGTCTCTCATCCCAACCGCACCCTCCTCCAGTACACCTATCCTCTGTTCATTCCGTATGGTTTGTTGTTTCATCTCTCTGAGCTGTTCATTTAAGTCCTGCAGTTGTTTTTTCATTTCGTCCTGTCCCTTTAAGATGGATTGAAGCATGTGATGAATGGACAAATCCTTTGCACTCTCTTCAGGGGCTTTAGGTTGTAAAAAAGATCTCAGTTGTGACTGATGAGCAATAGGGCTGGACATAGAAGATGTCGGGGCCGATGAGGCCTTTCCAGGCGGCAACTTCTTTGGACCCATCATGAAGCTCAGAAATAGTTATTGTTCTGTACAAAGAAATGGTGTCTGTGGGAAAGCACAGCCGGTAGGGATCACCAGGCAAGCAAGTCCAAAGGAGAATAAATCGTCTAATACAAAACTAGAGCAGATAGGTGGATCAAAATATTCCAAATCCGGGGGAAAAGCATATTTGAAGAGGCTCCTGGAGGTCTCTGGGGTGGAAATTAGTTCAAAGCCATAAAGTTTTCCAAGGGAGGAGTCTCATTCATAAAGACAAGGAAGAAGGAGGAAGTTGGCCATATTGGCTCAACCAGTACAGGTGGTCAGGAAACAACAAAATCAAAGTTCCCATGCATAGTTTAGAGAAGAATCAGTTCAACCATCCTTTCTCTCGCAGTTGTAGTCAAAAAAGAAATTTTTTCCCCATGAAAGTAGATTTTAAACTTTCTCTCTCTCCCATACAAGGGAGAGATTTTCCAAGTGCCACTTTTCCAAGGGGGGTGGAAATTCTCCCCACTCCAATCTTAACTCCTCCAAAGTCCCCCCCAAAAAACTGCAGAACAGTCAATAGAGTAAAGACAGTAAAAGACCTGGGGAGACCCCCCACCTCACCGCACTTCAGCTGTTTCATTCAGATTGATCATTTCCTTCCAGGCTGCGTTCGGAGAAGCGCATGGTGGCATTCCGCGCACTCCCTACACTTTCTGGCTCCTGGGGCAAAACTGGAGAAACACACCCCCGCGGCTGCCACCGCTCCAGTGGGTCCCAGCAAGCCTCCCCTACGGCAGGGTGCCCCTCCAAGGCACCCTGTGCTCTCCCTAAGATTCAGGGGAGCCCACCAAAACAGCGAAAAGGCGGACACATGCGACCGTCGCCTTTGGCTGCCGGAAGTCATCTCCAAATGTATACTATATTTTTGATAATTTTATACTTTCAAGCCAAACAGAACATTAGGAAGGGTGGAAATGTTTTGCCTTCTATACTTGAAATATCTTCATCATTTTTTATTCCTTCCCATTGGATTATTCCTCACATCACAATAAGAGCTATTTGCAGTGCTTGGTTGCCCTGTTACTAAATAGGGTAGCAACCATTTGGGGAAGACAAGACTAGACATTGCTCTGTCCACACACCTTTCCCATTGCAAAGATGGCCTCTACAGGAATGTTCTTGATCCAGTTTTAAAATATTCTCCCTCCATCCCCACAACCACCACCTTTATGTTACTTCAAATGTTCCTTTGCAAATGTTCGTTTTGACGGCTATCTTTTATATTGCTGCCTACTAGTTTTAGCAATTTGTTAGCTACTTCACAAAGGATAGGATTCTTCCTCAACTAAATCAATTTTTTAAATGTTTTTCACAACTGTTAGCTTAACAACTTGGCTAGCTACTTTTCTCTGGACTTTTTAAAAAAATAGGTTCAAAAGTATACTATTTCAATTACTTATATGATCACTTGAAGTAGAAGTATTTTATCCCCTGAAAAAAACCCAGTAACAGGGTAAACTCTTAGGGTAGATACAGGGTGGACTGCTGGGGGTTCACAGGTGTCCGGGAGAACCTCTAGCTAATATTCTGTGCAGTTTGAAGAACCCCAAAATCCCACTTCTGGTTGACCACATGCACCCTGCCCCACCCCGCCTCTCCAAGGAGTCCCACTTTGAAGGCAGGTAAGTACAGAGCATGCACAGAGGCTCGGGGAGAGTGAAAAATGGGCCTACATGAAGTTCGGGAAAGGGGCCTCCGGAGCCTGAGGTGACTATTTTTGCCCTCTCTGAGACTTGAGGAAAGCCTCCAGAGCCCCGGGATGGAAAAAACATTCCCCCCCCCTCCACCGTGGTGCAGGAGGCAGACTAGGCCACAGCCATCATGGCCACACCAGCCAGGCAACCAGATAGAGAACCTCTTGCTAAAAGTTTTGATGCCCACACTTGGCTATACATACAGTATATCTATATCTCAAGGCTGCCACAAAGAAGAGGGAATCAAGCTGTTCTCCAAAGCACCTGAGGGTAGGACAACAAGCAATGGGTGAAAACTAATCAAGGAGAGAAGCAACTTAGAACTGAGGAGAAATTTCCTGAAAGTTAGAAGAATTAATCAGTGGAACAACTTGCTTACAGAAGTTGTGAATGCTCCAACACTGGGTGTTTTTAAGAAGATGTTGGATAACCATTTGTCTGAGGTGGTTTAGGGTTTTCTGCCTAAGCAGAGGGTTGGACTAGAAGACCTCCAAAGTCTCTTCCAACTCTGTTATTTTATTCTATTCTATTCCCCAAATTTAGTCAAGATTATGAAAGGCCATTAGTACTCTGCTTAATCTGTTATGTAGATGCATTAATAAGTGCTGACAACAATATTTCTTCAGCATGTAAATCTTTTTTGGCGATGATCGAAAAATGCTGAAAAAGGAAGTTTTCTAATGGTGTTAAGAATATGTGCAAAATAAAATAACCTTATGTCTTTTGAGCTCAATATTAGAATGCTGGGTGGTTATGGTATGATACAATGTGGCATATTATAATAATATAACAATATAAATAAATATAAAAATGAGGCTACACTATCAATGTTTATTCCGTTTGAAAAGAATAAATTGCTCAGGCCTTTCTGATATTTTTTTTCGATATTGCACTTTAATTTGATGTATCAAAACCTTGCAGATGCATGGGTGATTTATTATTGGCACAAAAAAGCACATAAAGAAAGTGGGGAAAATGTATTATTGAACGATCATTGATAAATGATACTTTAAATGCTAATCGTCCGCAGTAGGGTTAAATGTATTCATCTGAAGATGAATGGTCCATTGGATGCATCAGAGCTCAAAATAAAAAAGGAATATTTGTTCACTGAAAGCTAAAAAGGCCGAGAATGTATTAAATAGCCTCAATAAAGGGGCAGCATTGGAAAAAATCTTGTCACTGTACTTTAACCAAGGAAGTATTACATTTCCAGTTACAAGAAAAAAATGCAGGCAAAATAAAGCAAGCATTGAAAGGCGTATTAAGCAAATAAAAGTAGATTAGAAACAATCCACACACTTGTTTAAAAAAGTCAGGATAAGTAAGATTTCAAGTGAGTTTAGGGTTCTCCATTTGAATAAAGTTCCACTGACAACAAGCAAGTATCATAACTTATTCTCTGCAGAATGATAAATGATGGAGGAAGTCAAGTGTAGAGATGATATCTAATCTCATTTCTAGCCTTATACACTTAATAGAATTTGTGATTTTTGTGGACAATGGAGCACAGAGTCAATGCCAAATATCCATCCTGAACTGGCTTGATTTCAAATAAAAATGAGTCAAAATGCATTGCTAGCCAAGATGAGAAAGATAAACTGGGCAAAAATTTAGGATAAATATTAAATATTGACAAAATTAAACTCTGTATGAAATATTGCAGGGTCTAAAGGATTTGTTGCTGTTCTTTAGACATCTGAAGGGATGCCCATCAAATCTTGGTGGAATTATCTGAATAGGATGGTTACATGGCAGGATCCAAATTTAAGACTGCAGTGATGGACAGTGGAGGTCTGGACAGTTACTGTATAACTGCAGGGGATAATATTCTTGAACTTTATTATTTCACTTTTAATATTAGTAACTCATTTCATATTCTATCTTTCTAGTTATAAGAAAATAGAAACCAGAAATCTAACATGAGGCCTGAAGGCAACATGTAAAAAATAAGATGTGACCCTAAAATTAATACAAATAAAATGAAAAACTAATAATTAAAATATAGTAATATTTTAAAACTTATAAAATGTGATAAATGGAAGGAAGGAAGGAAGGAAGGAAGGAAGGAAGGAAGGAAGGAAGGAAGGAAGGAAGGAAGGACAGTCTTAAATTCATATAGTAGAAGTAAGTGTGGTTTTATATAGAAAAAGAAAAAGAGATTGCACCAGGGATGAGTTGCTGCCAATTCAGTCCGGATCGGGCAAACCGGTAGTAGTGGCGTTGTGGGGTTCCGCCCACCCGCCCGGATGCTTCTGTGCATGCGTGGGAGTGCGCTCAAACCAATAGTAAGAAAATTGGCAACCTAACCCACCACTGGATTGCACACTCTGATTCCCCTGCTCTTCAAATCAGCAGCTCTTTTGTAAACATTTTCTAAACATTTCCAATATCTTTATCACATACTATCCTCTAAACTGATCGCTCATTTGGAGAAAGTAATCATTTCAATTACTTTTTTAATGTATGTGCACGTGCACACAGGAAGCAGAGTCCTTTTTTATCAATTGTAAAAGAGGCTTGCATTTAAAACTTTCTTTCTACTTCCCTCTAGGCTCCCTCCTCAGTTTAGACTAAGGCAGCTACATTCCCAAAGCTATATACCATTGAACAAGCCATAGCTGAGAGACATAGCAGAGGAAATGCAATGTCTTAGTTAAAGAACAGAAAGAATGATTGTTGCCAGGAGTCTTCATTTCAAATCACCATACCTATTCCATCTGAGTAGCAGTGATGCTCCCCCTTGGCACTGTGGTGGCTGAAGCTAAGGACGTTCTATAGAAGAGGAAGCAGTGTTGAACCTACAGGCAATCAGCCCTATCCTGTGCAATAGTAGCCCTGGTCCGTTGGCAGAGTTCAATACGAATATATGGCATGGGGTTAAGATAATCTAGGCCAGGGGTGGCGAACACGCGGCTCGCGAGCCGCATGCAGCTCCCGGCCAAAATAAATGAGGCTCTTTGCCTCTTGTCATTATTTAGTATACTGTGACTCGGATCGCGCGCTCCCTTTCGGAAGCTGGGGAGGTCCTTTGCAGGCAGCTAGAACGGGCCGCCTGCAAAGGACTTCCCCAGACTTGCTTTGAGGAGCACGGGGCGACTGAAGCTAGTTGTGAAGCCCCAAAGCCCCCACCGCCACCGGAAGAACTGCTGCCACCTCCTCCTCATCCTCCTCTAACAGGCAGCACTGCCGGATTTGCCGCCCGGCGCTGCGGCTGAGATGAAGCCGCCAAAGCTCCAGCCGGCATCTCCGCACGTGGCAGTGGCGCCTCCACTCCGTTCGGAGCAACTGAGCTCAGTCAGCGCTGGGTTACCCCTGCCCCCTCCTCCTCCTCCGCCGTGCTTTTGAGGAGCCAGTAGGAAGGCGGGGGGGAGCAGGGGAAAAAAAGCCTCATGGCTCGTCAAAAGCACGGAGGAGGGGGAGGGGGCAGAGGTAACCCAGCGCTGAGCTCAGGAGCAAATCTGGTGATTCTGTTGGAGGAGGAGGAGGAGGAGGTAGCAGCAGTTATTCTGGTGGCAACTCGTACTCGTCGGCATCTTCAGCAGAAGCCCTGCCCACAATGAAGAAAGCAAAGATGGAGCAGATCCACGCAGATGACGTCGCTGCAACATGACTGGAGGAGGAATTCTGGGAGTTGAAGTCCACAAGTGTTAAAGCTGTCAGGTTTGAAGACCCCTGGGGTTTTTTTTCCCTAAAGGGTTAGGGGTGCAAGGGTCTTGTAACTTGACAGCTTTAAGAGTTGCGTGCTTCAAATGCCAGAGTTTCTGAGCCAACATTTTGGTTGCTAAGCAGGAGCGTTGTTAAGTGATACTGATATTATATAACACTTTGAATTAAGCGGGTACCTTGAAGAAACATAACTTGAAACATAAGTTTCAAATAATACTGATTTCGTTGTTGTCTTAGGTGACATCTGTGAAAAAAATTCGGGTGCTGAGCCATGAAAATGTGCCACTCAAACACTATACTTTTCTGCTCACATCGAAAAAGAATTAGAGGGAACATTGCTTCCGGGTCTGTTTGGCAGGTCACTGCGTGGTGTGGCTCTCTGACTCACAGTTTAAAATTTTGGCTCTTTTTGTCGAACTTGTTCGCCACCCCTGATCTAGGCAGTAAACAATAGCCCTCAACCACCAAAGTAGGCACACCGTGGATCCAAGGGGAGCATGATATTGGAGACCTGTCTGGAATCTCTGTAACCCATGGTAAGCAACATCAAGGAAAGAATAAACCTAAGCAGATATACAGATATACCATCTCTGGCAGTCAGTGTTGCAAACTGTTAGCAAGATACTTTTCAGGTAGAGCAAGATGTCTCTGCAGTAGTTCAAGCAATCATCAGGCAGCAAATAGCAGCATGACCCAAAGGTATTAGGCATAAAGCCTGCTATTGCATTAATAACTTTGGCCAATTCAGCATAGTAAAAGATGCCAGATTCCAGCATCTCCTTCAAATGGTGGAAGCAAAACACATGTTTTCTTTCATGTACAACCCTAATTTGCCTCGGCATCATTTATAGCTTTAAAAGTTGGTGCCAACATATAAACATGCCCAGAATGCAATTTGCAGCCTGTGCTAATCTTTCAGTATAAAAAGTATCCTGGGATCTTTTATACCTTGCTGGCTGCCACATTCCATCTTGCATATTCAAGATATTTTCCCCCCAAAGTCACCTGTGTGCTGCAGGAATATAACTAAGGCATGTCACAAAATCCATTTGGCTCAAGGTGGTTTCACTTGGCATGCTAGCGGTACTTGTGCAAATGCAGGTAGTCTTTGACTTATAACAGTTCGTATAATGACCATTCAAAGTTACAACGGCACTGAAAAAAGTGACTTACCATCATTTTTCACACTCACAACCATTGCAATATCCCCATGGTCATGTGATCAAACTTCAGACACTTGGAACAGTCTCATATTTATGACACCTGCTGTGTCCTGGAGTCATGGGATCACCTTTTGCGACCTTTTTGACAAGTAAAGTCAATGGAGAAGCCAAACTCACTTAACAGCCCTGTTGCTAATTTAACAACTGCAGTGATTCACTTAACAAATGTGGCAAGGAAGGTCATCAAATGGAGCACAATTCACATAACGTAGCAACAAAAATGTTGGGCTCAGCTTGGTTGTAAGTCAAGGACTACCTATACCAGGGGTGTCCAAACTTGGGAACTTTAAGATTTGTGGACTTCAACTCCCAGAATTCCCCAGCCAGCCATGCTGGCTGGGGAATTCTGGGAGTTGAAGTCCACAAGTCTTAAAGTTCCCAAGTTTGGACACCCCTGACCTATACACTCCTCACCTCACAATTGCCATAAATAAGTCCAATAACAATTAGGATCCCAAAATGTGAAGCTGTAATTTCAGGAGGGGCTTGGTTTGTTCAAAACAAGCTGCTTGCCACTCTATAAATTTAAAGTAGTTTTCTCCTTATCAGCAACACCTTTGGCTGTGTTTATTTCAAATTGTTCTCTTCTTCTAACTCATTATTATAATGAGGCAAAATTCAAGGGTGCTGATTGCCCAGGAATCAGAAAACAGCCAGTTGCCTGCTCTTCGTAGAAAACGGAAGCAGTAAAAGCAAAACCATGCTGTGAAGCCAGAAGGAATTCTTCTGTAACTGGACAGAAAGGTTAAAGTTCCTGCTAATACAGGTAGTCCTCGACTTACAACAGTTCACTTAGTGACCATTGGAAGTTACAACGGCACTGAAAAAAAGTTACTTATGATCATTTTTCACATGGGACTTACATTTAGATGCTTGGTAACCGGTTCGTATTTATGACAGTTGAAGTATCCCGGGGTCCATGGGATCACCTTTTGTGACCTTCTGACGAGCAAAGTCAATGGGGAAGGCAGATTCACTTAACAACCATGTTACTAATTTAACAACTGCCATGAGTCTCTTAACAGCTGTGGCAAAAAAAGTCGTAGAATTGGGCAAAGCTCGCTTAACAAATTTCTCACTTAGCGACATACATGTTGGGCTCAATTGTGGTCATAAATTGAGGACTACCTGTATTAGGTAACTGTAAGTATTTTACTAATATTAAAAATATTTTAGATAATAAATAATGTATTATTTTTTCCCTAATTGGCATTAATTTTTAAACTCCAGCTGGTGACTTTGGAGCCCTCTTTGGGCTTTTAACGACTGTTCCATTGGTCAAATATATACATAAAAGGAAACTTTATAAATAAAAGAAATACTCAATTTAAGAGAAGTAATAAACAGAAAGAAGCCAAAATTGTTCATCAGAAAGACATGATTTAAATTATTTCATTATACCAGTAAAATTTTCAATTTGCAACTCAAATTGAAACTCAATATTAAGAAAACTAAGAAAACTAAGGTAACTGGCCCTCTCAATTCCTGGCAAATAGATGGGGAAGAAATGGAAGTAGTGACAGATTTTATTTTCCTGGGCTCCAAGGTCACCGCAGATGGGGACTGTAGCCAAGAAATTAAAAAACGTTTGCTCCTGGGGAGGAAAGCTATGGCAAATCTAGACAGCATACTAAAAAGCAGAGACATCACCCTGCTAACAAAACTGTGTATAGTCAAGGCTATGGTTTTCCCAGTTTCAATGCATGGCTGTGAAAGTTGGACTATAAGAAAGGCTGAGCGCCAAAGAATTGAGGCCTTTGAACTATGGTGCTGGAGAAGACTCCTGTGAGTCCCTTGGACTGCAAGGTGATCAAACCAGTCAGTCCTAGAAGAGATCAACCCTGACTGCTCTTTAGAAGACTAGATTCTAAAGATGAAACTCAAATACTTTGGCCACCTAATGAGAAGAAAGGACTCACTGGAGAAGAGTCTAATGCTGGGAATGATTGAGGGCAAAAGAAGAAGGGAACAACAGAGGTGGCTGGATTGAGTCACCAAAGCAGTAGGCATGAGATTAAATGGACTCCAGAGGATGGGAGAGGACAGGAAGGTCTGGAGGAACATTGTCCATGGGATCACGATGGGTCGGACAGGACTTCGCAACTAACAACAACCACCAGTAAAATTTTAAATTTTACAGGGAAACCCTTCATTTATCACAATTTTAATTTCTGGGGTATGAAGGCCTTATTTTTAATAGGAAAACCATCTTTGGGAGACTGTAAGTCTGAGTCAATAAAATTATTCCAATTTGTCTGTTCACACATTTAGAATTCCCAAAAAGGGAGGAGAGGAAAACAACCAAGACAGAAAAAGATGCAGGGGTGAACAACGCTTTACCTGAATCTTCAGGATAGAAAACATGAAGTCCACAGAATACAATCTTTAGTGATAAATTTCTATACAGTCAGACTATGGTTTAACACTTATTATAAAAAAATAAAATAAATAAGTGTTAGCATTGTAGCTACGTGGCTTCCCACTTTACAAGTTGGATGTTTTGACACTCTTCCCCCAGTTGACTTACCACATCATGTAGCATAGTGAAAAATAGGCAGTTTTCATATTAAAAAGCATTTCTAAAAATGTTCATCCGGCATGAATCATTTTTAACTGTTTTCTCAAACCTGATGTTACTTTTCTATCTGAAAATAAATGTTTCTTCTTTCTTTAAAAATTATTTCATCTTTACTATATTTATAAGAATCTTAAAGAAAGATGAACGAAGCAATAAACTTGACAAGAGCTATAGTGAGCTAAAAGAATGAGGTTCTTGTTCCTCTCTCTCTCTCTCTCTCTCTCTCTCTCTCTCTCTCTCTCTCTCTCCCTCCCTCCCTCCCTCCCTCCCTCCCTCCCTCCCTCTCTCTCTCTCTCTCTCTCTCTCTCTCTCTCTCTCTCCTTCCCCCTCCCTCCCCTCTCTTTTTTTTAATGGAGAGACATTTTGGTCTCTCCACATACCAGCATCTATACTTTTTCCTTGCTTAATTCTCAGACTTGAAATAAACAATAATCAACCAAAATATGTCATATCTATACAAACTGTATTTTTTTTTAAAAAGGAACAGCATATCAACCAATAGATTTATATCAGCCTACAGCATTGCTGAGGAGAATCTTAATTGTGTATTTCCATGCAATTTAATCTAACACATGCCAATGTCTGCATATACAAATCTTAAATTACTTATTTATTTATCGTCTTTCAGAGAGTCAGTTTGATCTAGTGGTTAAGGCACCAGGCTTGAAACCAGGAGACTATGAGTTCTAGTCCTGCCTTATGCATGAAATCTGGCTGAATGACTTTGGACCAAGACTCTCAGACCATGATATTGAGCTACAGTGACAATTCCTGTAGCAGACAAAGGATCAATAATTCAGTTATCCCAAAAGTAAAAAAATTGCTAGAACTTTTTGCGGCATACTGTATATATGGAGTGTGTGTGTGTGTGTGTGTGTGTGTGTGTGTGTGTATGTGTGTACATACATACATACATACATACAGATATGGAGATATATCTATCTATCTCTCTATCTCTATCTCTCTATCTCTCTCACTCACTCTATCTATCTATCTCTATATCCATCTATATATCCATCTGTATATAGCTATTATATATATATATATATATATATATATATATATATATATATATATATATATATATATATATATATATATATATATATATATATATATATATATATATATATATATATATATATATATATATATATATATGTTGTATTTGTACTGATAAATAAATAAAGGGAGACTAGGCATACCAGGGGTTGTAACACAAATACATACATATATATGTAACACAAATATATATATATATATATATATATATATATATATATATATATATATATATATATATATATATATATATATATATATATATATATATATCCATGCTGCCACAATTGAAATTATTTTTGGTGGTTTATAGTATATGATTTTATACATCATAAATACATCTGTATTTATGTATGTAAATATGAATTTACATAAAATGTATATAAATATGAAAAAATCATGACTACCATGGCAACTTAATTTAACAGATCATGTACAATGGACTTTATATATTATAGATCAGTGGTCCCAGAGGTGGTATGCTGCAGACATGCACATTCCTGCTACCAAACTGGTAGTGAAGAAAATAGAATACCAATACTAAGTGGCCCCCAAACCTCTGGGCAGCAGGGATTGGTTCCATGGAAAAATATTTTTCTGTGGACTGTAGGGGACATGGTTTTGCATGTTGCCTGCATCCTACAGACGGGACTTCACCTGTTTGTACAGCCCAATTGGTGACATCTGGTGCACCAGTGCCGATCCACAGACCGGGGGTTTGGGAACCCTGTTATAGACAAAATATCAGTTGCAATTTACATGACCATCAAAATGACATTATCACACAAATATTGTTATCTAATACATCTGAATAATTGAGTTATTAATTTAACAATATTTTATGAATGAAGAGCACCAGTTAAATTGTCTGATAAAATGGGAACATTATGTTAGTAATTAATGACTGGTTTTCTGAAACAATGGTAAATTTTAGAATGACATGTCTATGAAGAGTCTAAGGTCATGGTTGTCCCAAAGATGTTTTTCAAAAGGCAACTGGACTTTTGTTTTGTTTTGTCCTTGAAACTGTTTTGCTTCTCATCCAAGAAGCTTCTTCAGTTCTGAAGTCAGAATGACATGGCTCCCCGCCCCCTTTGCTTTGAAGGACCTGGTTGCCACCTCAGTTTTTTCTCTGCATTTTCAGTTATCAAAATCTGATGTTTATTAATTGGAAAGGTTTTCAGTTTTCTTATGCATTTCATTTTTCGTCACATTTTAAATGTATCAGAACTTGGTGATTAATAAAATTGAAGAAATAACCATATGGGCACAACATGTCAGGCTACTTAATATGTTTGAGTTAAAAAAATGAGAAAGTACTATAATTCTGCAACAGTAATTGCAGAAACAGCTAAAACTATCATTTCTCTCCACTAAAGCTAAGTTGATTAAGAAGCAGCAAAGATGGAAAACTGTAAAATCAATCATGGAACCTATAATACAGACTATTTATATTCATTTGAGACACCAAAGCCTCTCTGTACAGTTCCATATGATGAGCTTGTCATGTGTTGTCATACCTTATTCCGTCCTCTATTCAACCCAACATCATCAGCAATAATAAACATCTTAGTAGCAGGATTTTATAGGTAAAGATTGTTGTTTCAATGTAAATTGGTACTAAGTACAAGTAAATAAAGTGATGTTTCCTGTGAACTGGGTGATTTTTACAAGTTAGTACCATAAACTTTGTCTAATCTGCCTTGTAACTGTCTAGGTTAATGCCACCTACCCCTCTTGCCTGCTTAAGTATGGGAGGCCCCTGTAGTTCCTCTTTGTACTACAAGGACTGAAATCCCTCCTTTTATCTTGCCAACATGGTAAACAGCTGCAGGTGGGTCATTTATATAGAACAAGGCATTTCTCCATACCAAGCAGACCTACATTAACAGATTAACAGTGTTGGAAGGGACCTTGCAGGTCATCTAGTCCAAACCCCTGCCCAAGCAGGAGATGCCACATCTGCCTCAGAGGTCAGTTCCAATACCAGTCAGTACCAGTTCGCTGTGTGCGTGCTTTGCATGCGTGTTGGCCACGCATTGCTGGCGCATGCAAAGTTGACTAAAAATTGTTCTGTCCATGCACAGAAACATGCCGGCAATGGCATAAGAGATCGGATAAGTGGTTCGGGGTCATGGCCAGCCTGGGTCACTGCTGGTTCTGCAACCCAGGCCAAAATTTGACTACCGGTTTGGCCGGGAGCAACCCACCTCTGATCAGCCTCTACCTAGGGTTAAACTCACAACCTCCTGATTGTGAGGTTAAAGCTCCATCTCTACCACCTTGCTTGGTGAAAACTACAATAGCTTTGTTTGGGGACACTCTTCTTCTTATACTGTTGGTACAAGACAAAAATCATATATCTGCTAAGAACGTCTAAGTAAATGCCAGTATAATGAGTTTATTCAATTAGCTTTTGCAATTGTGACTGCATAGCATGGCCTTTGTGCTTTTTCTTCTCTGCAACTTATTACCATGCAAATTAGGAGCTGTAAAGGGTGTAGCTTTAGGGAAGCTCAGGGAGAAAAAAACAATTTTCTTGAGAAATCTTTGTGCACCAGCTAATCAGTCTCATAGAAGAGTGGACCATCATGAATGTTAGACGTTGGCAATTAAAATTAGCATACTTCAGAATAGGAAACAGACATAAGAAAATTCAGCATGAACTTTTAAGGCAAAGCAAATATTATGAAAAATCCTCTTTATCCTATTTTCTACAATACATACTTTGCTTTTGGGCCTATTGTATAAAACAATGTGGAATATTATTATTATTTTTAAATGAAATGGAGACAAGAATCTGAATAGGAACATTTGATTCTCTCTTTCTCAGTAGACCTCTTACTTATGCATGCATGTTTTGGATTAATAGTTTTAGTTGATTCAAATTTGGCATTAATAGATAGGGATATGCAAATATTTGAGGAAGAACTCCTCTTCAAGGAATGTCTAAGCAAAGCATGTTCTGAACCTGTTTTATGAAGCCCTCTTGCTTTTAAAAATGGAGAGAAATGACTTTGTTTTCCTTTGCTCTGCTGTCTAACCCTTGGCAGACTCTTCTGCAGACTCCTCCAAAGCTCTTAAAGCAGTTCTAAGCAGTCTCACAGAGGCCTATTAAAACAACTGTTGCAGCTCTAACTGAACTTGCAGTTTTCACATGGCTTGAATCTCATGCATGTTAATAAGAAAACAAAGCCATGGCATTGGCAACAGGCTTTTCTGGATTTGGAGGAAAGCTGCAAGGAAGTTTCTGCCATAGTTGCTGGTTCCTATGTGTGTTTTCTCTCGCATGCCAACCTGACTCCTCAACTCCCTCTTTTCCATTGATCCCTGATTATGAGGACAAAGAACATTCAAAAAGAATGACTGGTTTAGTCCTGCCATTCCAGTATGTTCACTTTCTAGTTTTTTCTTTGACCACAGAATTATTGTCAGCGTTGCAGATAGCATCCAAAATTAAATCAGAGTCCAAGGCAACGTATTGCTCAAAGTTCCAATTTATTAAGACAGCCATGCTGGTACATCTGGGAAAACCCGAATCTGACGCTTATTAGTTTTCCCAACCCAAGTTAAAGTTCATGATCTTGCCTCCACACACACAAGTCCATCACATGGTCCAATCTTCCACTGCCATGCTGGCAGTTCCACCCATCCAGTTCCGGTCAGGTGCAGAAGTACCAAGACAAAGGATGACCTTGGCAATCTAGGAAGGAATTTTATTTTGGTGACATAACATTCTACTCTGTACTATTCCCCCTCCCAATTCTCCAGTATCGAAACAGCATAGTAGAATAGAAGCGTGGCAGCCCAAAGATCGAAGAGGAACACGGCTGCAGGCCTGACAGTTATTTTCAGTGCATTGGCAGAGTGCCCCCCCCCCAAAAGGAAAGCAATCAGATTATAGATGTTTCCTTGATTATAAACACTCAGCAATTTAGTCTAAGATAATCCACACAGGAGCACAACATCCTTGCCAGCATTACTAACAACTATCTAGTTATTTATGTTGATAATAGAAAAAATTTATTCATCTACTTGCTGCATGAAACTCCTTCACCAAAGACAGAATCATTGTACATTGATTTCAACAGATAACTCTATGCAAAGGAACATTTCAAGATTTAGCAGTACCTCATATTCTGCTTTTCAGAAATAAGTTGACAGCTGTTTTCTGAAGTGACTCATGTATCAGAATCTTTTCATTATGCTCTAACTTTCCATGTAATGTGCAGCATAATTTTAGAAAGTATACTTTGTTCCCAACTCAGAAGCTATATGAGAATCTTATACTGATATAAGATAGCAAAATATGGTTGTTATTGGCCCTACGTTTCAGGCTCCACTATTAGATATTACATCATTCCTTCTGTCAGACGTGGGAAAATGTTATTATGGAGGAATGATATAATTTCCTTTTTTATCCTGTGAATACCCCAATACCATACTCTGAAAATTAGTTCTATCTATTTGCTTACAATAAAATGTTATACTTTTTTCTTAAGTGTCGTTTCTAAAATATTCAACTGACTTCACTGTTAATTTGAAATTATTATGACTAACTTATGTAACTTTCAGAAATAGCAAAACAGTACAGCCAAATTTAAAAGGAAAAAATTCTATGGCTAATACAATTTCATTCTGCATGCCTGGCCTAGTGAAAAAAACAGTGTGGATATTTTAGATAACTTACAAACAAGTATAATCTGATCCTCTTGGGCTATTAGTCAGCATTTGAATGTTTTCTGAAAGAAAGTTGCAACTACACCATTTCATTTAAAAAATATCTCAACAGCATTGGTCAAATTATTTAAAATCATTATCAATACATCATTTTTTTCCATTTTAATGTTAGAAATGTTATTTCATAATCAGTGTCTATTATTATTTCCTTATTTCAATTCCATTAAGAAAGTAAATAAACATCATATTATTTTGGGGCATGGTTTGCAAAG
Organism: Natrix helvetica; assembly: GCF_964273705.1. Classification (NCBI taxonomy): domain Eukaryota; kingdom Metazoa; phylum Chordata; class Lepidosauria; order Squamata; family Natricidae; genus Natrix; species Natrix helvetica. The sequence continues at coordinate 126,842,074 of NC_138550.1, read as the reverse complement.
AGTTTTAAAATGTTACCTTTCTGGAAGTTGCTTAAAATAGAAGTACTCTTAGACATTTGTTTGTTTTCACCATTTTTAAAATTTTGGTGTAATTGTTGTGCTCCATTTTCTCTTGAATTGTTTTTATTTTTTCTTCTCCTTCTGCTTACCTCTTCTTCTTCCTCCTCCTCCTCTTAGGATATTAAGGTTATGTATCTGCACACATTTCCTGTTCAGAAAAGTATCCATTTATTACAATACATTTTCTATGCTGTGTGAAAGACTTTCAGAATGGAAGGTAAATTCACATCAAGATCACTTTATCTTCGAGTGGAGAGCCAACATCGTGACGATACAACGTGCGGTCTCGACAGTCCAAGACCGCTGTTGACACTTTTCCTGCTGGACAGTCCATTCGGACCTAAACCGTCCCGTAGAGACGGTGAACAGGGAGACAAATCCTTCTGGTCTCAGGGACATCGCAAAGTCCCTGATTGACCCAAGGGAAGCTCTCCAAGCCGGCAGTAAACAGACAGCCCCAGGCTGACGAAGTCGGAGACGGCTCCAGAAAGAAGGAAGTGAAAGTGAGTCCATCTGGTGAGGTTTTTTCTTTGAGAATGACTGCCCAAAGAAACTTTTTTTAAAAGATAAATTAGTCCCTTAAGTAAAAGAAGAAAGCGGCAAAATTTATCTTTATTGGACTGCCTTAGAAAGTTTTTTTCCCCAATCCACGGTGTTTTGTGGATTGAAGTGATTGTAACATTTCCTCTTAAGTGAACGAATTGATTTTTTTTCTCCTATTCTTTGCTACCTTATTTTTTGGCTTGAACTAAAACTTTTTTTTTATTCTAACAATTCTTCCTACTATTTCTTATTAAATTCCATTAAAGACATTTAAAGATCTTTGTTTTCCATAAGTTTGAGACAAATAGGAGAAAGTCGAATCTGTCACTCGGAAGTCAGAATTTGGTGGTTTTTTTGCAACAATGTATCCTTTGTTCTCTCTTCTTGGATTTCACTGACTTTGTAACTGAAGGGTTTGCAACTTGTTTATAGAAACTGATAAAGAGCCAAGGGCACGGATTGTTTTCACAGGTGTCTTTGTGAAATATCTTGTCAAGGGAAGGAAAAGAAAAGAAAAAGACATATCCCTTCCTTTTTGAAGAGTATAAAAGAACTTGTGCTTAAGTCAACTTAAAATAAATATATTTACTATACATAAAAGAGACTTTGAAGGTTAGAGTAGCAGTGGATATTAGACTCCTTTTTTCTTTTCTTTTTTTCCTCTTTTTTTTCTTGGAAATATGTATCAATATGCAGATGAGGAAACCTTAGGTTTTCAAGATATTTTGGCTGGAATTCAAAATATATTGGAAGGATTTGGAAGATTTGAGAGGAAGTTGGATAGACTATTGTTTCCCACTACAAAAGATGATGGGGTTGGAGCCCCAAAAATTAAAGAAGAGAATGAAGATATAGAAGATAAAGATAAGATAACAGATGAACTTACCAATGGAGCAAACATGGGTGAAAGTGGAAAGAAGGGTATATGGAAAAGCGAATTTGACAAGCTGGAGCTCTATCCCTCTTTTCAAGATATAGGAGGGGAAAAAAGGCTGATGATAATGGAGATAAGAAGAGAAACTGTTTCAGAAATACATCTGATAATCAAAGGTATGCTAATTTCAATACCAGTTCAAGGGCAACGAGATTACCTGAGAGATCTTTTAAGCAATAAAGTACAGAGAGAAGTTTATAAAAACCTTATATAGGAGTTAATAAGATAATAGACACAACAGCTGGCAAAAGAAATAAGACTGTTTTGTTACTGGAAAGATACAGGTTGATAATGAATGTTGATGATAAAAAATTTAGTTAATTTTTGATGATTAACAAATAGGAATTTTAGTACTTTGTAGATTCTTTTAGATTGTTCTTAAATGTTTATTCATTAACAAGTAATTCATTACAATAATAATAATGAAATAATAATCTTAACTAGTAAAAGCAACTTGGATATAAATTGCAAATTGGGAGCTGGGAAAAAGACTTATAAATTTTATTAACAAATTTTTGTTTAGATTGTGTTATAAAGATGTAATCTTTTTTGGGCCTGATGAGAGGAGATGAGATATAAAGAGTAAATAATTAGCTAACCACAATAATAACAAGGAAATGTTAATGGATAATGTCCAATGATATCTACATGTGTTGATATTGGTAAAAGCAATTAGATACCAGCTCCAAATAGTGAGTTGGGGGGGAAAGGGCAGGAAATAGTTAGATATTTTATTAATTGATTTCTTTTTCAGAATATGTTATAAAGGAGTAATGTTATTGGAGGTTTATTGAAATTGCTAATGAATGCCAGTAGCTGGTTGTGTCTTCAAATACAAATGATTTCAGATAAAAGCACGTTTAAATAATTTTAGTTAAAGGAGAATGGTGGTACATTGATAGTAAAATACATAAAGATTTTTGATTTAAAATGTACAATTCAATATGAATGAAGTATAAGTAATGATTGTGGTGGAAACACATGAAATCCTTTTGTAACCAATCGACATGCTTTTGTGCAAGATGTAATGAAGGATGATTCTTTTTTTGTGTTTTTGTTTAATTAAAACAATAAAAAAATTCAAAAAAAGAGAGATCACTTTATCTTCAGAAAAACTCTGATTCAGCTTAAAGCCAGAGGAAGTGGCTACCAACTCCACAGTGAGCAACTAATCAAACCATACAAAGCTCTGAGCTACTGTAAATTACTGTAGCGACATGATAACTTGTGACATTACTGCTATGACAGCTAAGGCAGGCATAATGTAGCATGACTGATCAAGCTTGACATGTGCAATATTTCTCACTCTACAGTACCTAAACACAAGTAATATATCTCAGTTCTCCAAACAACGGGAAAATGATACAATTCTTAAATTTGTTTTCAATACAAGTTCAAGGAATCTACACAGCAGGCAGTGAATTAAATCATGGAAGATATTGAAATGAATTGGATCTAAAACAAAAGATTGCATCCCCATTCATTTCATTAAAAGAATTAATTCATGCACGCCCACTCAAAAACAGTATACTTTGCATTAGCAGCTAAATATATATTTTAAAAAGTATAAACTTGTGCTTTTTAATAAAATTTGTTATTTGGAAAATGCGCTACCTGATTTTTTATTTTTTTTTATCACCATAGATTAACTCCTGTATGTGGAAATATACATTAAAGAAAAAACAAAGATAGGAACCCCATTGCAGGAACTTGGTAAATGCACCTTACACAGTCTTATAATTAGGATCACACAATCATCAACCTCAACTATTATATCATTTTCCCTTCCCCTATAGCTTTTGTAGCATACATTACCATCATTCTCCATCCATTTTTTCATTAAAAATAAATACATTTTTGAACCAACTAAACATTTTTACATTATGTTTGTAAATATAACTTTAATCTTGGGAATAATTAGGAGTGTTTTTTCCATTATTTATTTTTTCTTTAATGATATATTAATAACTAGTAGTATAGAAGCAGGCTTAGAACTAGAGAATGATTTTATTATCTCTAATAAAACTTGAACTTATTTTTCAATAGCTGCTCTAATTGTTAACCAGATGGTATGTTTGTACAGAACAGGTACTTTCTGGGGTGGGGTGGGGGGAAAATTAAGTCTAAAATTATTTTAGCCTGATGGAACTAATATCAAGTTTCTTCATAGTATAGTTATTGTTTTATCAGATAACTCTGAAAATATTACAGCCTTTGTTTCAACACATATACGCTAAGATTACTTTTAAAAGAATCTAGCATTCAGTTTGCTGCACCAGAGGTCCAATTTGCAATTTTATGAAGGCAACTCTTCTCACAACTACAGTCATAAATCATTTTCATTTGTCATACGTTTACTATCTGTCCAGGTTTGAGAATCCCTCTTAGACATACTGTCAACAGGAGGACACACAATTTGGAGCTAAAAGCATTCTCCATTGTGCAACTTACTTTAACATATCATTGTTCAAAAATTCTAAAGTTATAGTCTCAAGTAATAACACTGAGAATGTCTTTATGTTTATCACACAAGTAAATTCAGCACTTTGGGGATAAAATAATAGAAAATATGCACAGCAATACTTGAGCATCTAGCCTCCAAAACACATCATTGTACATAGCGAAAACACATTTCAACCCATTTTAGAATAGGTTGTAAGTATTATACCTACCTGTGAGCTTTCTTCACTGAATTTAATAACTCAGTGAAGTTATTTGAGTAACATTATTGCCTAGCAATACAAAAATATGTCAGAGTTATCTTTCTGTTAACCCTCTGTTGATATACTACTGTACTCTTCAAAGCGTCTAAACCTGTGTCAATTACATTTTCTTATATCCATGCAAGTATGGGCAGAAGGGGATAAAAAAAGAATTTTGCCTTGGAAAAAACTTACCTTGCCAGTGAACATAAGCATTGTGGGACACATCTTAAACTATGGAGTCTTATGTTTCTGTTACTGTTTGTGGAGCAAAGCATTCTTAGATTTGAGGTAAGACTCTAACATTGGAAGAGGAAATTTGCCACTAATAAGATAAAGGTAAATGTTCCCCTTACATATATGTACTAGTTGTTCCTGAATCTAGGGGGTGGTGCTCATCCCCGTTTCAAAGCCAAAGAGCCAGCGCTATCTGAAGACATCTCCATTGGCATATGGCCAGCATGACTAAACGCCCAAGGCACATGGAACACTGTTACATTCCCACCAAAGCGGTCCACATTTTTCTACTTGCATTATTACGTGCTTTCAAACTGCTAGGTTGGCAGACACTGAAACAAGTAATGGGAGCTCACTCCATTACGTGGCACTAGGGATGCAAACCGCCAAACTGCTGACCTTCCAGATCGACAAGCTCAGCGTCTTAACAACTGAGCCACCACGTCCCTTTAATATCCCTCTTCTATTCATCCTAAGGCTTTCAAGACATTTCTTGATTTTGGGGAGCAGGGTTTATTTGAGTTTTAAAGAAATTTCTATGAAATCTGCTTCAATAATTGTAAAGTTTATTTGCAAATTAAAAACTACTGGGCTGAAGCATGTTTATCAAACTGACATAATTCAATTTTTCCAAGCAAATGTTTCTGTAGGCACTTCCAGCTGTCTCCCAATTTTCTCTGCAAATGATAGTTTGTATGTTTGCTAGCTGAATCTCAATTAAAATATTTGTTACTTTGCTTCTGGACAGCATCTGTCGTTGCATTTGGACTGATTTTAATTTGTTTCATTATTCCCAAAGAGCTCTTTGCTTTACTACATGAATCTTAATGCCCTCTAGAAGAATTTGTATAAAGTTGCTTTATTGGATTTTTTTTTCCAATTTGATTTATATAAGAACCATACTTCAATGCCAAGATTCCTGTAAGAAGTATGAACATGAATTTCTGGCTACCAGTACCGAGGGCAGATCCTGCACCTTCTGCACTGATAAAATAGCAGAAATAACTGAAACTGGTACAAAGCAAAGCACATCATCAGTGAACTGTTAATGAGGAAGCAAAAAAAATCTAATGCAGGCAGATGCATTAGCTTTTGCTTTCACTTTTAACTTTTTATCACTTCTGTAATTAAAAAATGGAAGAAAGAGATTTAAAAAGGCATGTTTAGAATAGAAGAGAAGAGAAGAGAAGAGAAGAGAAGAGAAGAGAAGAGAAAAGAAAATGGAGTTGGAAGGAACCTTGGAGGTCTTCTAGTCCAAACCCCTGCTTAGGCAGAAAACCCCATAGCATTTGTTGGTCCAAAGATCAGATACTCATCAATGACAAGCCATTCAAAGATCTGTTAGTGGGGCCAGAGAAAATCACCTGGAAAGCATTCAAGGATGTTTAGAATTTTCTTGGTAATTACAGACCTGCAAACTACATTTAGTTAGTTGATAAACATCTTTCAGCAGGGGTGTCAAATTCAATTTTATTGAGGACCACATCAGTGCTGAGGTTGACCTTTGGGAGTGGGGGCATGGCCAACTGGGTGGGCATGGCCAACTGGATAGTTGTGGCCAGCTTGACACCACTCACTGGGGGTGGCCTACTGGGTGGACATGGCCAGCATGTTACCACTCCCCAAACTTCTGGTATGTTTCATCTTCACACTGGGTATACCGGATCGAAGCCATGTTGGCCCAATGTTTCCTCTTCTACATTGGGTAGACCAGGCTGAAGTGACATGTGCTGATCCTTTATATTTCCAGGACGGCCCCGCGAGCAGGATCCAACCGGTCTTGTGTTTCACACCCTGTCTTACAGCATACAAGACCATGAAGTGCAACATGTCACTAAAGATTCATTTTCTGCATTTACACTGGGACTTCTTTCTCGAAAATGAGTGACAAACATAGTGAAAGGTTTCACAGGGACATTGTTATAGTGAAAAAATGATATCAGGGCAACTGGAATCCATCAGTGCAGGCTAACTATTCTTGGACACTACAGCGAGAACAAATGAAAATCAGCAGCAAAATGCTTTTAGTTCTGTTGAACTCATGCAGCATATACGGAAAATTATTCAATTAAATACATTATAGTCATTAAAAATTAATTTCATATTTGTCAAGATTTCTACATGATACAATAATTCTGAAATTATATCTGTGTTCAATTTGAAGGGGTCTATCATAATATCAAAAGTTTTCCAGGAAGCAAAACTGTTGAAAACATTGTTGTTCCATGTATTTAAAAAAATGTTAGTGGTTATTGATATTTCTTCATGGATACTTTTTATTGTGCTTTATGCTACACATTTTATTATTAAAATCTCTGTCCATGATGGTTTATATAGTTATTTTATTTTTTTAATGTTTTAAATATGTGTTAAATTGTACACTGCCCAAAGAGTGTGAGTTATTTAATTCAATTTCTATGATTCCTAGAGAGTATCTGATGCAGTATAAGGCAATGGGGAATATTACAAGTATCTTGTGACTAATTTGTGCCTTATGTTGGTCCTGGAAGACAAACTGCAAGTATGTGCAAAACATAATATTCCACTAGTAGAAATTTTCCATTCTGAAATATTTTGTTCCTCCTTCAGACCATGATAATTGATCTGTTTTGTCAGTAGTGCAGGTATATTTCCTTCTGAATGTTATAGCACCAAAATCCGCTTACCATTCAAAGGAGTAACCTGTAAAATAGCTGGACCACTTGCAGAATAACCAGATCAATATAGTTTAGAAAAGGAATGAATGCTCACAGATTATTTGGAATGTCATGTTTCTGGAACATTTGGTTTGGCACATGCCCAGCATTTAAAAACCAAGGTAATTGCTTCAATGCAAGAATGATTCTAAGAATTCTGAGGGGTATTACTCAATATCTGCCCACCTGCAATTTTTGGACTATCTGCAAGAATTGTCTCACAAAGAATTCATTGTAAGAGTTCATTACACATTTGAAGTTACCAGAGCATGAAACAGTGCAACTCCCAGAATCAGCAATGACTCTATCTTGTCCATATTTAGTTTCATTTTTTTTCTTCCATACCAAAGCTTATAATTTAGAGAGCTTCAGTGGGCCCTCACAAGGAAGACATATCACTGAATATTATTGGCATATTAATTACAATTAACTCCAAACTTGCAAATAAATCTTTCCTGTGGTTCATATAAATATGAATTGGGTTTCAGCAGGGGTGGGGCTCAGCTGGTACAGATCAGTTCGGGCAAACCAGTAGCTCTGACTGTTAGCTGGCTAGCAAACCGGTTCACTACGATAATCAGCTCTTGCACCAGTTCACTCCGCCTGTCTGTTCTTGCACTTTACTTATCTATATCCTCTGAGCTGATTCGCATGGCAGAGCGAACTGCTGCACCTCAGCTGTGTTACTCCCGAGAGTAATGCAGAAGGTAACTTTTGTTAAAACTGCACATACATGTGGAACACGGAGTCACCAAACCGGTTGTTAAACCAGCAGGATCCCACCACTGGGTTTCAGTCTAGATTATAGTATTGAAATGACATTAATTGTGCTTGTTAACGATCATTGAGATGACAGGAGTTGTTCATGTAACTGTCCTATTTCTCCTTGAATGTTGAGCATCCTTTCACATCCTCAATTATGATACCGTGTTTCCCCGAAAATACGGCAGGGTCTTATTTTCTTTTTTACCTACAAAATATGGCTTGGGCTTCATTATGGGGGGAGGGTTTATTGTTTTGGGGTTGCCAGGTGGCTGCTATCTTGCGAGCGGGCTCCCAAAGAGCCGGGCACAGCCTCATCGCAGCAGCGCAACACAACAGCCATGAAGCGACCACGTTCACGAGCAGCCACCCGGCAAACCCCCTTTGCAGCTGGGCACAGCACCATTCACTGACCTAACGGTATCACCAAGCCGCGTGAGCGCCTGTTTGCCACCTGGCTCCCAAATGCCAAGCGTCCTGCACGGCTGGAGAGGGACGCCAGTCATCCAGTGAATGGTGTCCTGCATGGCTGGAGAAGGGGGTTGCATGATCAGCTGTTCCACTCTCGCTCACCCACCTCCCAGCCTCATGATGCATGGCCCAGCTCTCATTACGGAGCCAGGGCACCTCTGCTGCCGCCGCCATCCCAGCCTGGCTTTTTCCGCAACTTCCAACTTGAGTCTTTCAGCAGTGGCCACTCTGGGCACATGCTCTATGGTTGTGCGCCAGCTGCCTGCAAAGCGTACAACCATAGAGTGTGCGCACAGAGCGGCCACTGCCGAAAGACTCAAGTTGGAAGCTGTGGAAAAAGCCAGGCTGGGATGGTGGCGGAGGTGCCCTGACTGCGTAATGAGAGCTGGGCCATGCATTGTGAGGCTGGGAGGTGGGTGAGCAAGAGCAGAACAGTCGCTCACGCAACCCCTGTCTCCAGCTGTGCAGAGCGCCATTCACTGGAGCTTTGCCGGGTGGCTGCTCATGAGCGTGGTCACTTCATGGCTGTTGGGTTGCTCTGTTGCGAGGGCACAATACAGCCATTGGCCCATGAGGCTGTGCCTGGCTCTTTGGGAGCCCACTTGCAAAAGAGCAGCCACCCGGCAAGCCCCCTCTTCAGCTGGGCACAGCGCTGCTCACCAACCTAGTGGTATCCCGAAGGCACCAAGCAATGCAATTACCTTTGCTTCTCCCCAGGTTACCGCAGCTTGGCACCTTTGGGATACTGCTAGGTTGGTGAGTGGCACTCTGCCTGGCCAGAGGTGGGGGGTTGTCCAGGGGGCTTATGTGCAGGAGGGGCTTACATTTTTGCCCACCAGAAAAATGTGGCCTGGCTGTATTATTAGGACATGTCGTATTTTCAGGGAAACACGGTAGCTTTCTGAATGAATTTCAGGGATTAGGAGTCAGAAGCAAGATGTTGAGATAATCCCCTTTTCTCAAGTTAACTACACTTAGTATTCATGGGGGAAAAGAAGTTGAAGCTGAATTTCTGATATTTGAGAGCCAGAAAGCTGAATATTTACACATTCTTATTTAATATCAACATCGAACCATTACAGTTATGCACTGGCAAAAGGCAACATCAATGTGTTGGTGTTATCCAGTTGTACAATATGTTGGTGTTATCCAGTTGTACATCTTGCCCCCAGTCTGACAAAGCGAAGTTCTTGAGGTCTTATCCCAGTGCCTGAAGAATGGCAAGGAATTTGAATGGGAGAAATAGAAGTGTTTCTAATAAGACTGAGTGGTTATGTATTCCAGGTCTTTCAATGGCATGGATTTTCTATCTCTGCTTCTGTGTATGTAAAAGCAAGGAGAAGGTTACCCTGGGCAGAACTAATCAGCAATTTGGGGGCTCCTGGATTTCCAACTCCTTCTCAAATAGCAGATGCCAGCTGTGGTCTGGGAGCCTTTTGTCCTTGATTCATAGAGTGCATCCTGAACCAGGACTTTCTTCTCTCTTCAATTTACACTGTAGTCTTCTTGCCTATGGACTAATACAATGTGTTCTACATTGGACTGCCATTCCATTCAGATGCTACAATTATTCCAGATGCAGTGGCTCA